>NC_043746.1:20407073-20707073 GCF_902148845.1 Salarias fasciatus | reverse complement strand
CTTTACAGACAATCAAGTGTTCAGCCTGAGCTCAGATTGCACCGTTATCACCTAATAAACAAACGAAAGGCTAAATCTGTGCTTCATGTGAACTTAACAAAAAGATATATTTATACATCTCAGTTGTGCAAAAAATAACCTCCAATGTTGTCGAGCAGATGATCCAGCCGTGGTTTGCATGTGATGCAAATGTCACTTACGAAATAATGACACTCAGCTGTATTTCATCTGGCCCGGAGATGCATCATCCAATCCCAGCTAAACGTGAGGGGCATTCGGGCCGATAATGACACATCAGAGTGTTTTTATCTGCACAATGGGCACAACTTAATGTTCCTCTCATTGGCTGGGGGGGGAGGAAAGGAGGGGGAGAAATAAAAAAAAAGAAACTTGATGTCCTTTCTTATGAAGAGAATCACCAGAGACCGTGGGACTCTGCAATCAGTTCAGCACACAATAACACAAATTGCATTGAAAAGCCTTTCCCAAAGAGTTGTGATTAAAATAAATGGGTCTCATAAATTTGCCTCTGCCGACCGTGTTGTTTTTAATGAAATTTTATGAGGCTCTCAGCTCTCAGAGCCACAGAACTGGTGAGAGAGGAGACGAGGGTGGGGTGGGGGGGCAGAGGGGAGGGGAGGGGGGGCTGTGTGAAGGCGAATGATATCAGATACATCTCAGCGGGTAAACAGAGACAGTACGCATATTAATAAATGCGACACATCTGCGCCAGGCTGATAGACACGTCTGAGCGAGTGGCAACGCAGCAATGGCGGCCTAGAACTCATTTTGTCTGTGCGTGTGTTTGTGTGTGTGTGTGTGTGTGTGTGTGTGTGTGTGTGTGTGTGTGTGTGTGTGTGTGTGTGTGTGAGGCCACTGGACTCATAATCATTACATGGAGGTGTGTGAGTTCATCTCATTGAGACGTGCCCAGACTACCAGCGAAAAGAGACACCGAGGTTTGTTTGTGGACAATAGCTCCCTGTGCTGATTTTCTTTGCTCGGCTGGCTTTGGTCTCAGCAGATACTGTGACTTTGGAATTTATTGACATCTGAATAAATCAGCATAATCAAGCCGGGATTGCTCTGAACACAGGAGCCTACTGTACTGTATGCCGCTGTAATCCTGCTACACAAACAGGAGGGAGGAAGGCAAGTAAAATTGTGTGAACATGAAACACGCTGCACGTGAGTCTCATCAAAGAAGCTCTATTTGATTCTCTCCTTTTTAAAGTTTAACTTCAAGATGCTTCATCCGGGAAAGAAAAACGATACTGTGACGGTCGTAGCATGGAGTTATTAGTTAACCTCAAGAACACAGTATAAACAGGCGTCACTAAAGATTAAACTAGCGTCCTTTCTCTCAGGTTAAAATAGAGTGTGTAGTTGGCTCTGTGGGCTGTTTCACTTGAAATGTTTTCCTCAGACTAATTGAACTGTCAACTCTTGGACTCATGGTGCGTTCACACCACTGGGATATCAGGAAGCTACTGTCCGGACGGTCCCACCTCCGAGCTGGAATCAGCCAGAAACAGCTGAGAGGTTCAGGTCCACGTAAAAAAAATATAACAAGTGATGTTTTTCACCTTTGTAAACACACAAGTGAAATTATGATAAAGTATGTAAAGGACATAACAGATGCTATCAGTGTGTATGTAGTGAAGTCAAATCTGATTCTCAGCTTCAAGTTGGACTCAGTCACACTGATAGACATATAATGAAGAGTTACAACAGGAAAAGGCTGAATGTCAGAGTCACAATAAGTCAATTAACCAGCTGGGATTAATATGTGTAACACATTTCATGATAATCAATCAGCAGAGCCTTGCAGATGAGCGTGTTAAACAATAATAATAATTAAAAAAAGACTGGAAATGTGTACCAACGTAAGAATGTTGCTATATAGCGTGACAGAGAATGAGCACTTCTGTTTCAGTACATTTTGTTGGTGATGTTGTCAACAGCGTCCGCCTCATTCATTCAGAAATCAGTTTGCATTTTAAATGAGTGGTTCTGAAGTGATCTGGCTTCGAGACCCACACACTCAAACGACAAAATGACCAGCAAACTGGGATGTACAGATGGAAAGATTAAACTTTTCAGCTGAATTTCAATGAGTTCTAAAACTTCCGCCTGGAGTTTCATGCACCAGAGGAGCACTTTCAGTATGTAGATCCAAATCTGGCTTCATCGCTGCTTTGAACTGTTTTTCATCTGTTCTATTCTCCGACTTGCTCCCTCTTCATCATGGCCAGTGTGAGATTTAGTGTCTTGACAGGAGATGTCCGTCCGACAATGCCGTGGATTCAGTAGAAAGCATTTGCCCCACTCAGGCTGAGTTTGTCAGCAGCAGTCTCACCTCGTCTCTGTTGCCCCCCTGAAGATAAAAGCAACAACTCAGAGGAGGATCTAGAACTATCACGAACATTAAAGAAGCCTGCATGAAAACTCAAGAAATGGAATCTAATTCAATTACAAGTGCTTCGTACTGCCTAGAGAGAGTTAATCTATTTAAAAAAAAAAACCCTCCACAAAACTGGAGCTGCCTACTATTCCTCTTTAAGAGTAGAAAACCAGAACAACCCAGGGTTCTCTTTGGCACAACAGCCAGGATCATTATCATTTATTAGAGGGAATAAATTTACCAGCACACTGGTAAACATATAGAGATGAGCTCCAGTAGGAGAAGACTGCATGTCTCACTGCTGCAGATTCAACCTGAGGTTCAGCATCTCGTCTGAAGACGCTTCTGAAGACTTCTTTCATCTGTTCGGGTTTCAGAAAGAGGACATGAGTACGTCTGTACTGCGAAAAGCTTGGCTTATATAAATGTTCTGTGTTTCTGAGCTGGGAATGATCTTGATTCTGTCGCCACCAAAGAAAACATTTTCCTTAAAGTTTGGTTGCTGTGGAAAGATCCCTTCAGGACTTTTCACTGGTGTTGATTTAAAAGTTCCTGCAGAAACTGAACAAACTGAAGCTGCTAATGAGAATTAATTACCGCCTGAGATGAGATGTTTTGTCCGCTGATTACACAGCGATTCAGCCTCAGCCTTATAAATGGGCCTTATACTGAGTGTTTTGTCAGCTGCTGTTTTCATAGAATGAACTTTTCTGGAACATAAGTCCAGAAAAAGCAGCTGGAATCAGTTTATTGATGCTGATCTAGAGAGTTTTCAGGCTCTCTGACACCTCTGTGTTCCTCCTTTGTTGTAGAAAACCGCTTCATCTTGGATGCCTTTGCTCAGCAGTGCAGTCGAGTCCTCAGCCTCCTCAACAATGGCCGCCTCCTGGAGCCCCCCTCCTCCTCATTTACCTCCAGCATCAAGCTGGAAGACGGGCCGGGGGACTCTCAGGGTCCCCAGTGCTCGTCGCTGGGGAAGTCCAAATCTGAGGAGAGCTCCTCCACCACGGACGCCGAGGAGGAGGCGCCGCCGCAAAGCCATCTCAACCAACAGCAGACCTCTGCCGTTCTCCGCATCTTCACAGACTCTCTACAGAACTACCTGCTCTCAGGGCCGCGCAGGCGGCAGCAGCAGCGTCTGGACGACGAGCAGTGTCCGGCAGCGGAGCCGGGCTCGGGCCTTTCCCCCCCACGACACAGCCTGGGGGGCTGGGGCTCCCCGACCCCGTCCGAGTCCTACGGCCACCCGTCGTCCACGCTGCCCGAGGAGGAGGAGGAGGAGGAGGAAGAGGAGAGCTGCTGCCCTCGCTGCCTGGAGCTGGAGCAGGAGGTGCTGTCTCTGCAGCAGGAAAACGAGGAGCTGCGCAATAAGCTGGAGAATATCCCAGGTGGAGTGATGGCACACAGTGACAATGGAGATACCAGCTTAAAGATCAGACTGGTTTAGAATCCATCCATCCATCCATCCATCCATCCATCCATCCATCTTTTCCCCCCTTAAATTTCAGCTGATTAAAAACTGACAGTCAGATAAATCAGAGCGCAGGAGGCCCCCTTGAGGAGATTCCCAGCATGTCGTTAAACTCTCAGGGGACTTTAGGTTCTGTAATTCACGTCGACGATGGAGCAAACCTCAGCCTCTTAGAAACTACACTGATAAACATAGGGCGAGTTCTCTCATATTCTTATAGTTGAAGACAGTGTCAAAGGAAATCCACTGTGTAACACGGAGCAGTGTCTGCCCATCAAACTTACAGCCTTACAGGCAGTTTGATGCCTAACCTAACCAATTGCAGCCCCTCAGCATGGACAGGTTGTCTTCAAACCGCAGGACTGATGTGAAAAGGACACAAGATCAGACCCAGTCACGCCTAATTGTGTTAACAAGCTTGTCTTTATTCATGCTCCACGCAGAAACCCCCCCAACCTTTAACATCTGACGATCATGCTTTTTCAGCAATTTATTAGCTACTCAACAAGAGAAAATTAAAAGCATCAAAAGAATCAAAAGCCGGTTCATTTAGATGCTTCCAATCTGATTTATCTTCTGCCCACCAGGCAGAAATCACCTTGGACACGTTGCCAGTCCATCACAGAGAGACATTCAAACAAATTCCCACCTCCAGAGTGACAGTCACACCTCTCATGCCCAAAAACAGTTTGAACTGTCAATGTTCAAATGTACTAATTATCAAGCAGTTTGATGCATTAAGCAGGTTTTTTTTTTTCAGTAATTTTCAGAAAGACTGTTGGTTGATTCCTGTTTCCTCCAGCTGTCTATCTAAACGCTTTCATTTTTCTTTAGAGCCTCTATTTTTGCAGACTTTCGTGCAGGCTCCGAAGCTTTCTGAGCTCCCCAGTGTCACACTAACCTCATTTCCACCACAGCAGCTTATTTCACCCTCACATGAGATCCTGTACACAGTCCATCCGATCTGATAATTACCAGACATTAGAGCCAGAATCTTCTCTTCAAGGTGGGAGGAAAGTGTTTCGGGGTTATTATTGTTTAATCACACACCAGATGGGGTGTTTCATTGCTTTTCTGGGGCGGGGTGAATTTTGCCCGTGTGTTTTTATTGCCGGTCACATGAGCTTGTGTTTTTCTGCGCAGTTCCCTGTCAAAATGTTCTTGACTACTTCAAGACTGTTCTTGAGTTTCACAACCAGCTGGTCCAGCCTCTACCAGAGGAGCCGCTCACCGAGGTAAGGAAACAGCCTCCTCCTCTCCCTCCTCCTCCTCCTCCTCATTTCTCACAGCTATTTAAAGCGTGCTTTATCTGTTGCACATTTAAAGGTGTAAAAAAAATCACCGAATTAGATAAATCATGCCTCGGAAATGCCTTCACGGTGATAATTATGCAATCAAGTGGTGTGTGAAAATGTGTAATTAAAATATGAGTCTATTATACAGGAAGAAGAACGGCAGACCGTGTTTGAGGTTCGTGTCTTGATTTATGGCTTTTATACAATAATATGCTCTGAAATTAAAACTACATACCCAGAGCATGCAATAACTTCAAATCCAGTTTTGAAAAGCTTCTTTTGACTCCTCTTCCTGTTCTCCCTGCAGGGCAGCAAGCAGCTCCTGGAGAACTACCCCCTCTTCATCACCAACAAGCAGTGGGACGAGGCCGTCAACTCCTCCAAGAAGGACGGCAGGCGGCTGCTGCGCTACCTGATCCGCTACGTCTTCACCACAGACGAGCTCAAGTTCTCCTGCGGTCTGGGCAAAAGGAAGCGTTCCGTCCACTCAGGAGACCCGGGCCTGGAGAGACGACCTCTCAACCCCGTCAAAGTCAGCTGCCTCAGAGGTGAGCGACCCGAATGCTCTCACTCAGGCGACATCCCGCTTCACCCTGCTTTATTTACCTGCCTGGAGAATTATATGGACTTCGCTGAACTTTTCAGGGATATAAAATGTTGCATGACTCATCCTCACTAGTGCTCTCCACCTCAGTGAGTTATGGCGTCAGAGCAGCAGTTGTCTTCTGGGCTTTTACAGTAGAATCCGTGCATAAATCTTCAAATAATAATAGGATGTGGACGACCTCAAAACTTTAAAATCACCACAAAAAAAGTCAGAAATAAAGCAAATGACGTAAAATGACGTGAACCAGCCCAGAAAGTAGTATTATCTGGGAGCTGATTCCACATCAGAGAAGCCTGATCACTCAGACTCAGCTTCCCAGTCTGATTTTAGAAATTTAAGAAACCTCCAACAAGACAACACCCGCCCTGGACTTCTGATGGGTATATAAGCGTTTTGGCTCTTTGTTTCTGTAAGAAAGTACCATTGAATCAATCAGACTTCAAACTGAAATCACTGTCCAGTTTTGATTCATCATTTAGTTTGATTTTCAGTCCTTAATCGTATTTTTTATGAAAACAATATGAAGACATTTTACAGGTAAAACTGAAAATATAGATGCTTTACATGAATCATGAAGAATAAGCATGTATCACTGGGCATAACACAAGACAGGGGTGAGAGCAGGTTGAGCATCGGTTTCACATCGAAGAAAGTCATTTCGGCCAAAGCTTAATGCAGAATACTTTTTATTAAATGATCACTCTGGTGCCAAGTATGGGATTCAAATTTCCTCTCTATTAAAAATAATCCATGTTGTGTGGTGTTTTGACTGACAGATTTCTTTTTAGTGTATGAAAATCTTTCATTTGCCTTTCATCTGTTCCTGAATTAAAGGTTCATTTTCCTTTTGACACCCAGGTTTTAGATCTAGATCTTGTGACGTTCCAGATTCTGAGTTGAAAGCTTCGTTTCTCTCTCCCGGCAGAGTTTATCCGGATGCACTGTGCCTCAAACCCGGACTGGTGGATGCCTTCGGAGGAGCAGATCAACAAAGTGTTCAGCGACGCGGTGGGCCACGCCCGCCAGGGCCGGGCGGTGGGCACCTTCCTGAGCAGCAGCGGCAGCAGCACCAGCAGCCTCTACACGGACGCCTTCGAGTGGCAGCTGTCGCAGGACGAACTGTCTCTGAAGGGCTGCCAGAACGGCCAGTCGGATTGAAGAGGGACGGAAAATAAACAAACCCACTGTTAAATGCTTGAAATGTAGCTGTACAACAACATATCCCAAAACGCAGACCTTATCCTGTCACTTTACACAGTGAAGAAAACATTCCAGAGGTTTATCACAGAAGTATACCGACAGTCCTCTTTTTCTGATAGTTTTATAGCTTTTATTGCCATTTTTATACCTGAAGTTTAGTCTGTTCAGAAGTTTGACTCTTTAAATTTTCCAGTTTGAGTCTTCCATAAGCTCCTCTTTCTGTGGTTTCATGCTGTGTCACTACATCTGACGGTTGTTTTGTGTTTCCATCATCGGGGAAATGGTTTGATTTAATGGCCACAATCACAGACTTCCGTCCATCTCTGCCTCTGCACGCGTTCCTTCTGGAAAGTAGCACTTAGATGTTTTGTTTTTCGTCACTGCCGAAGCACCTTTTCTTCTACAGGAGTGCCTCTGAGGAGAGTTCTGTTCACGTTAGCTCTGCACGTTCAGTCGTTTTCAATCAGTTCTGATGTGCCCTGTTTTATATCTCACTTTAGGTAAAAAAAAAAAAAAAAAGAAAGTTTGATGAAATTAAGCTCACGTCCAGCTTCTTTTGTCCAATTCCCAAAGTATTTGTGTGGAAATAATCACTTTAAAAGAGGCACACAAGCATCTGCGCCATGTTTTGAACTAATTGCTGTTTAATTTGCAGCACAACAACTTTTCCTCGTCTTTATCTGTGACATATCAACTGTTAAATAATTGTCTGTAATTCACATGAAGACTGTGGCAGCATTCTAATGCAGATTCTATATAATTAAATTATTGTTCACACTTGCACTCGACTGTGGAGGTGCCAGAAAAATAAGAAAACTTTTAAGAAAATCCCGAAGCTCTCAATAATCATTTTGATGTCAGCGTGTATCAAAGCTTCCAGTTCAAGGTAGCTCCCATATGAAAATGCCTTAAGTCTGTTAGAAAACCAACAAAAAGTGTTTCTGCCTCAAACTAAAGTTCTTATGTATAAATTCTTATCTGGATGGCTAAAAGAAACAAGAGCATTTCTCCCTTTCTGGACTCTTATTTGCACTTTCAGGCGTCTCACTGCAGCGAGATGCTCCTGAGCCGAGTTTAATCATTTCTGTCGTTCAGCTTTTTGTTTGAATCGTCGCTCAGTATTTCCGCTCCGTCGCCCTGTTTCCTGCGTTTGAATGTACCACACCGCCACGTCGACAGTGCTGTGTAAATGTGTAATATAAAGTACAGTTATCGTGCGAGGTGTCTCCCTCTTTAAGAAGCCAAGTAGAGAAGTGCCACAGAAACCTTAAAGCAGTCGGATTCTGTCGTTGTGTTGCTGTTCTGAATGTGAGCGTTGGTTTGTATTTACTCCTTTACCCTCAAAAGTGGCTGTTATCAACACTGTGAAGCATCAGTCGGATTTTTACGGATATAACGGTTTCTGTTTTTTTTTTTTTTTTAATTTATGTTGAATAAAATAAGCACTGAAGATGAAAACATGCTTATTTCTGAATCATCATTGTAGTTCAGAAAAAAAAACAAAAAAACACAATCGAGACTTCACTGAGAAAACAAAGGGTATACATATAAAAAAAAGAATTGATTGACTTTCTGTGTGGAGTTTGCATGTTCTCTCTTTACATGCATGGTGTTCATTTTCTCTCACTGTCTTAACTGGCGACCCTAAATGTACCTGTAAGTGTTTGTGGCAGTCTCTCTCTCTCTCTCTCTCTCTCTCTCTCTCTCTCTGTCTGACAGACTTTGGCCTGCAGAGGCTCTAGTCTGAATTTACTGTCAGCTGAGATCAGCTCCAGCTTAAATTAGATTAACTGATACTGAAGATGAATGACAAGAGCTCGATGACAGTCCTCCAAAAAATGAAGCGCTCTCGACAAGACAAACATCCAGTCGAGCTCATGAGGGTCTAATTATTCGTTTCTGGGGTGCAGGGAGTTTCACGATCAGAGCACCAAGATTGTTGTTTAAATACTGTCATTAAGAAGCTCATCTCCTCCGCTCAGCACTGTCTTCACTCAGATACTTTTGGTTTTATCCTAAACATTATCTTAACATTTGCATTAGTCTCTGTTATTCTTAAAACTACAATCCTAAAAAACTGTTTAAAGAAAATTGTAATCGCAGTTCTGCAGCAAGTTCAAGTGAAAATGAGTTAAAGGGCAACTTCGGTTTTTTGACACCTGGACCTTATTTCTAGGTGTGTGCATGCTCATATACTCACTCAGACAAACATCGTGCAGCTCGGAGTCCTTCAGAAGTTATTTAGATCCAACCGATGTAGCCGCACTTAGCGGGGGCCACGGCAGGGGAGCTTCAGAGCGGGACATAATCTCTGCAAAGTCGCTCATTTCGGCTGTATTTCTTCATCCATCGCCAGTGTTATCATAAAGTCAGCATGTCTACCGTCTTCAGGTGAGTCAGCTGACAGTTTTCGCTAACTTAGCCACAATTAGCTCAGATGGGAACGTTGCGGAGCTCTTCTCCCCAGCAGAGAGGCACTTTGAGTCGGCCTCGGCTGTCACGGTGCCCCGGCGTCTGACTTCCAGGGGCCGAGTTGGAAAATGGCCCTCAGCTGCTCCACGGAGGCTCCGGACACCGGTGAAGATGCACGGCTCGCTGGGCCGCTGGATGTCTCTCCTCGCCGGGAGGAAGCGTATCTCCGCTCCCCAGCCGCGCCGCGGCCGGAGCTCTGTCCTCAGCGGGAGAATCCAGATCTCCGCCGCCCGACGGATGCGCGCTCCGAGCCAGGCCGCATGACACCGCCGGAGGCCCCTCTTCCGACCGAAAGGCAACCCAGCGCCGATGGAGGAAAAAATACAGCCGAAATGAGCGACTTTGCAGAGATTATGTCCCGCTCTGAAGCTCCATTGCCGTGGCCCCCGCTAAGTGCGGCTACATCGGTTGGATCTTAGTAACTTCTGAAGGACTCCGAGCTGCACGATGTTTGTCTGAGTGAGTATATGAGCATGCACACACCTATAAATAAGGTCCAGATGTCAAAAAACCGAAGTTGCCCTTTAATATGTACAGACGGAGTCAAAGAAGGGATAATGGCAACGTTTAGGTCAAATCAATATTCAGTGTGATCAACCGTTTCTCTTCTGACTTTGCAGCATTTTTCATATCTGAAATAGTGTTGCAATGTAGAATATGTTCAGTAATGTGAGCTCCTATAAGCTGAGCGGAATCTTACCCAGACTCATTATCAAACACAGCAGCAGCACAGCAGTAATGTCAGTGTTTTCTTCTTATATGTTCAGGTAAAGGTCACTTACAGCTGTTGACTGTAGCTTATATTCTCACTGTAATTTACATTTCGTTCAGTTCTAAAAGTGTGCCTTTGCATAAAGACAGTAACTTCACTTCTTGAGAAAAATCACAGGAAATAAGGCTGATAAACCATTCAAAGAGAGAACAGCACATGTGAGACATCCCAGCAACCAGGCTCCTTCATATCTTAAAAATAATTGTTAAGATGTCAGAGTGCTGCTTACTGGGGCCTTGTAGATTTTGCTTAAGTATAATGAGATCTAGAGTTTCAGCTACCTGGTCCTCTCACGTGGAACCAAATCCAAGTTTCAGTGTGGGAGAATAAAACTGCTATTTTTTGTTTTTAATAAAGCTTTCAGTAAGGATTGGTTCAAGTCACCCTGGACCACTTTCTAGTTGATCTGATTTCGGTTTATCCTGCTGGGAGACCTTCTTTAATGCTCCAGTTGTCTCTCGTCTCTGTTGCTTCCTGCAGGATGTCTGATGAAGGAGCCGTCACTGCAGGTATGAAGAATATGAACTACGAAGAATATGCTGTCTGGTGTCAACATGATTACTTTTCTGTTTTCTCTTTCAAAGTATTAGACGATAAATCCCATTAAACCACACTGTTCATTAAAAAATATCAACATAAATGTGTTTGAATTTACAGCCAATAAAAAGGATGATATTTGTTATACTGATTAGAACCTTGTCATTTCAAATGAGAGGGTCTGCTGCTGTTATGACATTCAATGATTTGCTCCAACGCAAAGATTATTATTAAAATGATTCCTTTTCATTACACTCTGAACAATATGTTGGTGATAAAAAATAAAGTGTGTTTTAGAAAAATAACTATAGTTGTTCCTTCCATTTATTCATATTTAACATGATTTCTCAAAATCGTGAGGAAAAAAATTATACTTACTGAAATTATACTCTGAAAAGATTTGGGTCATTCCACTGTGTTATGAAGGTGTCCACCGTGTTATCCAAATTAGGATAACACGATGGACAGTAACACGGTGGACATTTTACAACAAAAATAGCTTTCAGCCTAGCTTCATTAGCATTTAAACTAACAGGACTTTGGATAGTTGACAAGAAACCAACATTTTTACCCAGGAACCTTTTAAAATTATGATATTTGATAATTTTCTTCATGAAAACGGGATAACACGGTGGACATTTTATGACTGACCACATTAGATCTTCATCATAAAAGAGTAACTATAATAAAATTAACAAAAGAAAAGTGAGTAATCTTACCACTATTGAATTTCCCTCCTCTGGAATGACATCACATCAAAAGATTGCATCATGATGAGGTGGGTGGAGCCTTCTAAATGTACAGTAACTTAGGATAACACGGTCGACACTAAATCCAGGGACAAATATTAAACTGCAATTTTGGACAAAAATATAATTTTTTGCTGATGAAATTATCAAATATATAAAGAACCCTTTATAGCTGAATAAAAATATCCATAAATATTTTGGGGAAAAAAAACCCAACAACATAATTTTCTTGAACGAAACAGTGCAAAGGGCACTGGGGACATGGCAAAATAGCACATTTTTAATTTTTCAACTGGTATTTTAAAAAACTTTTATGAGTTATATCCTTGTGCTTTTAAAAGATAATTGGTGAAATTTAAATTTCACTAAAATAGAACGTTTTTTTAATTCTATTATTTTCATAAAATACAGCTGGATTTAGGCTGGGAACGCAAAAGGCACCGCATTTAAAGAATAACCCATAGATGGGTAGATAGACAGATAGATAGATAGATAGATAGTTCTATTAATGACAGTGAGTGATTAAAATATAAAGGCATTAGTTATATCTTTATATGTTTCACAATAGAGAAAGTGACAGTGCACTCTAATAAATAAAGCACTGTGCCAACACAAAAACTTGTGTTAACGTTTTCCACTAGAATTTTTAAGTTGAACCAATTGCTGGCATAATTACATTAATTCAAAGCAATTTTTTGAGTACGTTGAATTACCTTTTAGTACGCACTAAAACACATTTCTTAGTACACTGAACTTAATAATTATAAACATGGATGCAATTATTTAAGTTGAACCAATAGAATGTTTTAAGTAAGGTGAAGAAGCTTTTAGGCCACAATGAAACATATTTCTTGTACACTGAATTTAATAATTGTCAACATGGATGCAAATGTTTAAGTTGATCCAATAGAATCTTTTAAGTTAGTTGAAGAAGCTTTTTGGCCACAGTAAAACACATTTCTTAGTACATTGAACTTAATTCAGTTGATCTCTGCAAGCGTGAGGGAAAATAGCTCTGACAGCAAGAAGATGACAAACACCTTCTGAACGGTTGTATTAGGCGTATCTACAAACATGAAGGGGATGTCAAAACACGGCAACTGGCCAGCAGCTAAGGAATTCTTTCCTGCTGCTCAAAATGAAGAAAAAATCAGACAGAAATAATCACATTTATAAGAAACATTTATTAAAGTTAACATCAATAAATCCTTAGTGGCAATAAATCCTTACAAGTGCAAACAGCAAATACACTAACACCGTCACAGAACACAGGCAGAAATAAAAAACAAGCAGGTGTGAGTGTTTGTGATGTAAGCATCTCACTCAAGCAAGGTTGATGAACTCTGCTCTGAAGATTGGTCTTGATGAAGATTAAGAGCATAGATTATTCCCATGAGCAAGGCACAGGATCTGGCGACATCAATCCCCTGCAGGATCTTGTTTCCCTCATTGACGATGGTTGCATGTCCATTACCAATGATGGCAATCTTCATCACATGTGTAACCTGCCTCAGCTCTAACTGTTAGTGGTAAAAACTGGGAGATACAGATATTTTTTCCATCAATGCATCAATTACCTCACGGACCAGTATCAGAAGGTTCTAGGTCGCTACAGGAGAAAGGGAGGCTTGACAAACTGCAATGAGTGACGGAATAAAGAACTTCACACACTTCAAAGATAAGTTGATAAATGATTGTATTGAACAAGAATAGTTGAAGAAGAAGAAGAAAAAAAAAATAAATTCAACAAAACAATTCTTTCTGCTTTTCAGCTCTTCAAACATGAAATATGACCCACGATCCGCAAATAAATCAGTTTCTATCAAAATCAGAGTCTCTGGTTCTTTCCTTGGGTTGGCCCGCCACAACCACTGAGGTCCCGTGTTACCTTACAGACACAAGATGAGTCCCCAGTAGAAGATTTCTTCAAGGTCAGCACAGGAGTCCATAACAAAGGAAGGGGATTAAAACAAAAGGAAAAGACGAGGAAAAGAAAAAGACCCGGCCTGTAAAGGCCAAGAACAGGGTCAATGTGTGGTTCTCATAAACAAAATATACTTTTAAATTTAAACAGATACAAACACACATTCTTATGCAAATACTTTTTAACACAGCTTCTTATAATTAATTTAACCACTTCTTTTACTGTAAATTCAATGAACTGAATACATTTCTGAGTTTAAACATGAAGCAAAATAGTTGAACATTTCATTTCCCTCTTTTATCTTTTCCTACTGCCACTCAAAAAAAACAACACAGAATGAGGGCAACTGTAAACAAACACTGTCATACAAAACATTTTAACCACCACATTCATTGAAGTAACTCATTGATCCATATTAACATTTACAGAAACAGCACATTTCACTCCATTCATAAGACTAACTTCAACAAAATTTACTCACCAGAGGCTCACAGTTCACACACACTCCAGGCACAAGGCACAATACAGGGCTCTCATCAGTCCAGGATCCACGCTTTTAAGAAACAAGTGACATGAGGATTCAGTAATGTGTAACCTTTACAGCTTAGCCTGGGATGTGGCTAATGACTGGAGCTAGCGCCGCATGCTAGCGCCGAATGCTAACGCCAAATGCTACTCACGTTCTCCTCCGTTTCCGTTGTTAACCACACGGTCCGCTCATCTACCATGAAAAGAGAAGGGCTCCACTCTTTGCTCCAACCATAAAAGTGGCTTAGACTTGGAAAATCTGGCTCTTTTAGACAAAAAAAACCGGCGTAGTCTGCAGCAGAAGCTAACAAGCGCTGCCTCTAACACGATGCGGCAGACAGAGAGAAAAAACCGGAAGCTCTCAGGCACGTACGCCCTGCTGTCGTCTGATTGGTTACACCATTACATCATCTCCTCATGTCACCCGAATCTTTTACACACATCTTTTGCCACACTTGAAATGAAATAAAATACTCTTTTTTAAACAAATAAACTTCTCTGTGTTGATCTTTTTAATCTTTTAACATATTTATGATTTTTACCCATAAATCCTATTTATTCACTATTTATTCAGGACTGTAACTTATTTGTCACATGAAGAAAAATATGAATTTATTAATTTATTGATCTAATAAATCAATTGGTGAGCTGGACTGTTCATGAGGCCTGGTAACCTGGGTTACACATGCATGGAGAGGTCTTCGTCCAGCTCCTCCACATCCTTGCAGAAGCAATAAGGTGTTAGAATCAGGTTTTAACTTATTCCTTTTTTGTTTTTTCATGTTTCAGCTTCTGTTTAGATCTTTTAATCGTTTAGGTTTAGTGATGCCCAGGTGAAGGCGAGCTCATAATCTGGATGGATGGAGAATGAGCAACTGTTGTCCTGTGTCGCTGATTTCTCTAACACTTTCACTGTTTCCAGGTCATTCCTTTCAAAGGATTACCTCTATATCTGATAGTGAACACCCACCAGGACCCGCTACACAAGCAACTCAACCAAGATTCAAAACAAGTGTCATCAAGTACTTACGCAGTACTGTTTGAAAAGGTCCTCTTCCTTCTCTCCAAGATCGACTATGAGGCAGCAAATGGCAATTTCTCTCCACTTTTCAACCATGTTGTCCTGGTTCACAGAATAGATAAAAAAAACAAAATAAGATGCAAGCCCCACCCAAAATCATGACAACATGAAACAGTTAGCAGACACATATCTAAAATAAAGGTCTATTTGTAACAAAGTTGATTATACCTCAAGGAGCATGTCCTTAATGTGTCTTATCTTCATGCCTGCAGCTCCTCCTCTTGATTGGGTCAAGGCTATCAGTTTTGGGGTGCACTGGTCCAGCTTGGCCAGAAAGGTCGATTCACAGCTGATTGTTGTTATCCTCTTGAACTCTTCACATATCTACAGGGCACACCAGGATGAGAACCAAACATGAATCATTGAATCAATCAGCAGTGGAAAAATAATGGTTTAAAAAAACAGTTATACACTTCTTCACACTCACTTCAGAAGAATAACCAAATCCACAACACCTGGATACCAGGTGAAGACAAAGCCAGTTTTTTTGGTCCTCGCAAGGCCCACAGGAAGGTGGCTGAAGACCTAAGTAGGGAAATAAAGGATAAGTAAATTAAGTAAAAGCACAGTTTTAAACATGCATATAAGAAACCTTACAAAACATTTAAATGAACTTAATTACTTAATTACTATTCTTTCTAATACAATGCAAAATGCCAGTTTTCTTATGGCCTGTGTACTTATCACTTCAACTCAAACATAAATGTACAGTCCTCTTTTTTAATTAATTCTCACATTAGCTGTTTTAACGTCAATATTAATTTATTTACATGTACAAATGAAATATGGTTCTTTGCAACCGACTGATTGCAATAGTAACTTGTTTGCTGCAGGGGGGGAGCAGAATGCGGAAAATGTGGAATGAGGGGGTAAAGTTTTTAGAGTGCGCGAAAAAAAACAAAACAAACAAAAAAAAAAACTCGTGGTCGCCCGTTCAAAAACGGCGCACAGCTCCGGACACGCTGTCTGGACAGTGGACACGCACCGCATGCAGTAAGCCCAGCGTGCAGGGACATGATGCACGGAATCTGAAACGACAGAACGCGTACGTGCGGCGCTATGCTGTCAAGCTAAGGCTTTAGAAACTCTGAACGGAGAGGAAATGGGGGTCCTGGCATGTTTACCTGGTTAATGAAATGCGGAAATGAACGGGATAACTTTAAGTGTGCGCTGCCTGCTGTTAATGACGGCGCTGCTCCAATATGGTGAAACGGCGTAAAGACCATTCCTTACCATCCAATACGGGACAATTCGGTTTTTCAATGGGTGATTAATAACCCTCGTAAGACTATGATTTAGATTTTGTTAATCACCTACCGAAAGTAAACCATTACTCCTGCATTTAAGCCTCAGTCAATGACTGGCATCAGCTAGCCAACTCTGCCTCTGCACACAGACCATTACCAACACTGCTCAGATTTCAAAGTCACCACTTCTAGATTTCAGTATTCGGTTTCATCAACTCAATCCTGAGCAAATGAAAATTGGCATAATTAAGCATAAAATGACTTACCATTCACTGCAGCGCTTCAATGAGCTTCGGCTGGGCCCACCATGTGCTCACCCTCTGGCCGTGAACGTTTCCGCTGCACGCGGAGGGAAACTGCGCCGTTGACACGTCATCAAAATGTATTTTACATTAGCAGAACTTAAAATCTAATCATTTCATGACTGACTGAAAATTTTACACTCTGACAAGTCAACGATAGTATATTGAATCAAAAGGCATGATTTGTGTGTCATCCAAGCTCAATAAAATAACGTTTGCAAGTAAATAGTCTAGCAGCAACTCAGAACTTGATTTTTGATTTCACAACAACATGTTTATTTGAGTAATGAGTAAAGGTCACCTGAATTAGTTTTTAGAGTGTGTTGTCAGCAGCAGTACACACACACATATTAAACAGAACTATGAACATCGAAAACACTGCACAAATGAAATTATAGAAATACACTCATTGAAAAAGTATTAACTAAACTGATTTGTATTTCTTGACGTATTCATGCATTTATGTATTTTTATTAACCATAAATGTCCGTGAGGCTCGTCTGTTATGTTGTCTGTGTCGGAACTGAAACGCCTCCTACAGCTCCTCCATCTGGAAGGATGAGATGTTTAAAACCTCTGATTGTCTTTGTCTCGGTTCTGATTCTCCTCCGCCTGAAGTCTGAATAATCTCCACTAGATGGCGCTGTAGGCTTGAAGACGGCTTCGTTCCTCAACTTGAAGATTTTTTTTAACGGAGAAATGAGCAGAGAAATGAGCATTACTCAACTAAACATTAAAAAAAATTGAACTTTGAACCGATTATACAGTGTTGTGTGTGTGTGTTTGCACGCGCTGGTATTTCTCTTTCATGCTGCGGCATCCCTCCCTCCTCCTCCCTGTGTGTGTGTGTGCGCGGCCGTGCTGCTGGAGGAGGGCGGGCCGCCTCGCGCTCTCACTCTCCGGACTGTAAACCAGCGCGCGGCGGGACTGATGGGGATCCTCTGCTCTGCTCTTCACTCTCTCAACGTGATTCACATCGATTGCTGCAATACCGTGCGCGGTGCGGAGGCCGAGCCGCGCCGTGCGGGAGCGGGAGCTGACCTCGGGTAAACCCCCCTCGGAGACCAGGCGGACTTTGGAGAGATTCTCTGCAGAGGCATTTTTGCGCATCGCGGAAACTCTGGCGCAGCGCGGAAGAAAGGAAAGAGGGATGACCGCTGAAGTCTGCAGCTGCTAGGCCGAGTCGGGACTGTTTCTGGGTCTGCAGGCTGCCCCCCCCTCCCCCCTCCTGGACCGCCGGGCAAGATGATGTCGCTGATCGATCTGGACGACGACCAGCGATGGGTGCCGACTCATGTGAATGTCACCGTGCTGCGCGCGAGAGGGCTGCGCACCAAGGGCAAGCACGGCAGCCGCTACCTCTACACCATCATCCAGGTGGGGAAGGAGAAGTACACCACGGGGCTGGTGGAGAAGGCGGAGGTGCCCCAGTGGAACGAGGAGTGCTGCTTCGAGCTGCTGCCCGGGATCCTGGAGGACGGCGGGCGCAGCGGGTACCCCCCGGGGAGCGGGGACCTGGTCCTCACCGTCATGCACCGGGTCCTCATCGGGCTGGACGTGTTTCTCGGGCAAACCATCATCCCTCTCGATAAGATATTTCAGGACGGAGTGTGTCCCCGAGACGAGTAGGTTGGGGTTTTTTTTTTTGTTTAATTCCCACCAAACACAGCAGGAAAGTGTTGAGTCATGTCAGTAGTGATGGGAATATCAGGATGACACGCGACTTTCCGCCGAGCACAACAGGCATGCGCATCTTTTACAACCTGGATGCAGCAGCTGATCCTCTGCTGTCTGGAGCAGGGGGTCAAACTCACTGCATGAATGAGAACACATTTAACCTTTAAAGTGAGACCAATGCAGCTCATGAAGTTTCATCGTGTTGATGCACATATTAAAACTATATTACGATGTATTTATGAAGTTGAAGCTGCAGTTCAGAATAGTTGAATAGAAATTTTTCTACATTTAACCTATCTTGGTACCTGATTCAATAGTTTTGCTCCTTTTCAAGCTTTTTTTGTTGACACATTTTGATAGTTTAGCTGTTTTAATAATTTTACCTCTCTGTAAGCAGTTTTACATGTTTTTTTCCAGCCATATTTTTTTTTTCTTTAAGAAATTGTAGACATTTCAGGTTTTTTAAGCCATTCTACTATTTTTTTCCCTCCACATCCTGTGTTTTAGATATTTTCCCTAATTTTACTTGTACCTTTTTTGAATCCCTTTTGGACCAAGAGCGACTCATCATTTTGAAGAGTACTATGGTGTGTCACTATGATAAAAAGTTAAATGTTTATTGAGGTTTCATATCTTGAAGGCTTCATGGAGCCACTGCAGAGGGACTACAGAGCCACATGTGGCTCCAGAGCTGCAGGTTGCCGACCCTAGACGTAAAAGCTTTAACTGTCACATCAAGCTTAGTCCCTGAAACACACCCGACAGATCAGAAAGTCTAGAAGCTCATTTCTCTGTAATTCATTCTTTTTTTTTAACATTTGCATTGTCATCCCATGGCCTGAACTGCATTCTCCAGTGGGCTGGGTTTGGCCCACAGGCCTTATGTTTCATGTCCCTGTGGTGGAAGGGTTCAGCAGTAAAGTCAGATGTGGTGTTTTGCAGGGTGACTCCTGCCAAAGCTTGAACCACGTAGGTTTTCTGGACTTCCATAGTGTTGTTTACGAGCTGCAGTTTGCACGCTGCTCTGCAAATCAAGACGAGGAGCATCCAATACAGACTGGAGACCACTTTAAATTCTCAGAGGGGGCAGGAGACTTCCAGAGAAGCCTTATATAAGTGAAATGATAATATAAGTGTCTTCTATAGCGCCATCTTCTACAGCACTTTATCCAACAAAAAGCTGGAGCACATCCCTGCTGACTTACATGAAATTTAGAGACACCAATTAGCCTAAAGCACATGTTTTTGGACTGGAAGGAAATCGGAGCAGCCTGAGAACTAACTACAAGTACACTTTGTGCCCAGCAAAGGAGACGAAACCCTAAAAATACACGATGCTTATAGACATGAAAAGCCAAAAACATAACATTTTACTGAAATCCTGGCTTTAAAAAGCTAGGTGTTGCATTGTTGTAGTTTGTATCTGCATTTGCTGAATGTTTTTGTCGCCGGTGTAGAGAAACTCTATCCCCACCACAGTGATTATTGCTGCTTCGCCGCAATACGATACACATTTCATAAATGCCCTCTGAAAAGCGAGTAAATGAGTGTTTCAGTTCGAGAACCAGTATAGTCAGAAATGTGTCGGCGTTGTCTGGACCTGACCACAGAGCTGCGGCCGTGGTAAGCTACAGGTTTGTCATTTTCATTCACTTGGAAGTTGGAAATGGAAAAAAGTGGACATGCATGGACACGTTTCCTCAAAATGAAACGTGATTAAAAATGACTTGCTAAACTGAAAAAAAAGAAACTGTTTCTCAAAGAAAATGACAGATAGGAGCAAATAGACTGAGTGTTGAGGAGCAGGTGACCGTGTCCCTGTCTCTCTGTTTCAGCTCTGCATCTGATAAGTGACTGCCAGGTTATTCAAAGCTGTACTGTTATTCAGCTATTAAGCTTTAAACAAAGGATTTAGTCTGGTTGAACCAGAAATTCAAATTAAAGGTTGTTTTTTTTGCCTTCTTCTTTCTCAGTTTTTTTTTTTCCTAAATTCCGTTGATTGTTTTACCTTCGGTGCTCAATTTGAAAGAAATGTTTTTTTTATTTTTATTGCAGTGTTCAGTTTAGTCATCATAAAAACACGTTGTCATTGAGATCATGAGGTCTGAATGTGACAGCCGTCACAAGTCAAGACTCTCCAAAAAAATGCATCAAATAAAGACACACAATGGAACTGAGGAGGTCTTTTTCCAAATATAATAAAATGAATTAAGCAACAACTGTACCACACCAACAAAACAAAAATGGCCGTGGAAGGATGAAGCAGACTGACCAGAAGTTGTTAAAGATGCTGACTCTAACAGGAATGGTAGTCGCCATTGTTGTTTTCATCAAAATGTGGAATGTTTTTGTGGCCGAGCCCCTCTCCTGTCTCCCATTCACTAAAACAAAGCAGGGAAGCCAAACGCCGGCAGACAAACCGGCTGTCATGAACCTCTGAAAACAGGAGTCTTCAAAACAACTGCTAAAGGCTTCAGCACGTCTTAAAATTCATTTTGACAGTTTTGATCTCGAGCACCGCCCAGAGGCGTCTGGGACACCGGGCTGGTGTGCTGATCAGATGTGGAGGAAAAGCCTCCTCTAAAGACAAAAGAAAAGGATGAAATAGAAGGTTTGGCACCGAACTGAACAGTGCTGGTGCAGTCAGTTCAGCAGGAAACATGAAGGAAATGACCAGAGCAGCAGTAAAACATGAGCTTGATTGTAGGACAGTGTCTTTACATTTAACTGTTAAGCGATTTCCCGTCACCTGTTGTCCAAACCGAAGATGCTTCATCCTGGTTCTCAGTGGTTTATAGCAATATATCCAGAGTAACTCACAAAATATCTTGTAAAGACATTAAAATGAGGCAAATCAGACAGAGACCCAGCAAAACTGTGAGGTTGAGGGTTGTTTTTCATTCTGTCAGAAAAGGTTTTAATCTCACCTGACAGTGAGTGACTCATACTCAGCCTCTCCTCAGGGCTTTGTGATGAAGCTGTGTTTTAGCAGGGAGATTCAGAAATGTGGAGTAAAAAGACCAGAATGCAACACAACACAGGACTGAACTGAAAGTGAAGAGTTGTGGCCATTCGTTACAGAGTCCAGCTGTGAAGCTGAACTGGACTCGCTTTGACTCTGGGAAACGTGTCCACTATCACCGCTGAGGAGCAGAAACAATTCAACACATCTGGCTTCAATTGCGGCTCCTCCGCCCTCGCTCCTCTTTCTGCACTCGGCGAAACTCATGAATTCCTGCTGTTAGTTTTGGCTCCGTTGCTTTTTTCTCCCGTCCACTGGCAGGGCGCGGGAGGCAGGGACAGACGGAGGGTTTCATTGGTGGACTCCTCACTGTCTTTTTTCCCCCCCAGGCACATACTCAGGTGTAGGTGGGTGGATCCCGCCTGGAGGAATTTTGGTTGGGATTTCCTGCTCTTAGACTTATACAACAGTTTTGTCAGAGACATGTTTTTCAACACCGTCCCCTGAGCAGTACATCCAGATTATGTAATATCGAGGAAAGATTTTTCCAGAAGGAAATTCTTGCGTGAGTTATGATATGAGCTTTGAAACTATCATCACACTGAAGACACCCTCCTGAAGCGCTGTGTTGTTTTCAGACGGTATTATTTGCCTTTTTATGGATGCTGACAGTCTGTTCCCTTCATTCCAGATGGTTCAAGCTCAACTCTAAGGCCGGCAGGAAGGAGAAGGAGCGAGGCGAGCTCCAGGTGACCGTCCAGTTCACCCGCAACAACATGACGGCCAGCATGTTCGACCTCACCATGAAAGACAAGCCCCGCTCGGCGTTCGGCAAGCTCAAGGACCGCGTGACGGGGAGGAAGCGGGGCGACGTGGAGTCGTCCTCGGCCATCGTGCCAGGTCGCTACGCCGCGCTCTCCGGCTCTCAGCCGTTCGGACAGGAGGGCGGCGGGCCGGCGGAGTCGCGGGAGGTAGAGATAACGGAGGAGAAGAGGAGCAAGGTGAAGGATTTCTTCAAGGGGAGGCTGCGGAAGTCGTCCGACACGAGGTCGTGCTCGTCGCTGGCTTCGGACAGCAGCGTGTCTTCCGTGGCCAGCGATAACCTCGGGCCCCCGCCCTGTCTGGACCTGCTGTCGGATCCTCCCAGCTCCCCCATCTACACAAGCAAAGTGAGAGTGGACTCCCACTACGGAGAGACCGACTTAGCTAAGAAAGGTAGGCTGTGAAAAGAGGAACGAGCAGAAAAACACATGAAATGTGAATGCTTGGTAACAGAGAAGGGCTGGTCTGTGTGCAGCTGTGTGCCTTTCACTTTCACCACGAGGATATTGCAGGCTGTCGCTCCTCCATCTGACTTTCGAGCACTAAATTATGTAAGAGAAACTGGTGGAAACAAAAAAAATTATTTATATATAACTACAGAAATTTGACTTAAATTGAGTAATAGTGGAAACACTCATTCACTTTATTTGCTATTATAATGATGAAACACTTCAACAAGAGTATAAACTTCAACAAATCTAAAGTGTTTCCCCTCCCCTATTAAAACCCGAATGCATCATGTGTAACTCTCCCTATATTTTACATACAGCAGGTATGTCAGTCATACAGTCTGTGGACCAAATCCGGCCCAGGAAGTTAGGTTGTGATGCTTTTTGCATAATTATGCTCAATACACATTCTTTGTAATTGACTAAAATGAAGTGCTATTTCTAGTTTATCCACTTGGTGTCCCAGTTTCTCAGTAAATGTAGCAGACGTAGCACCATTTCACTACTGCTGTGAACAAAGAAAGAACAATGATAGACACTGCACAAAACATCTAATCATAAATGTGAATATTTTAAACTGGTTCTGCTTAAAAAGATTGAAAAGTTTGAAAGAAATATTTATAGTAAGAAAGTTAAAAAAAAAAAGCCTTTCAATCATCACTTTGTGTTTCTTTGTCTCTCTCCCAGTGCTCACCAGCCAGCACACCACAAAGGTTCTCACACACAAGCGAGCCTTCAGCGATGAAGTGAGCAAGATCACCACGGCCTTCCCTCGAACGAACCCTGCAGTGGAGTCGCTCAAAGGTCAGACCATGACTCAGTCCAAGTCGTCCTTGTGTATCAATGGAAGCCACGTTTACGACTCGGAGCCGTCGATTCCAAGGAGCTCTGGAGCGCTGCCGTCCAAACTGGTCCTGCTGGAGAAGTGCTCCCCGCTGTCCCGCTCCCTGCAGAATCTCACCAAGAGAAGCGAGGACAAAGGCTCTTTCGCAGAGGGCCGTCGATGGTCCTTCGACAAGACCAAGAAAGAAGAGAAAGAGGAGGAGAAGGAAGCTCAGATGTCGTCTTCTCAGAATCAAGAGGATCAAACAGGAAGCCGCGCGGGTCAGGCGGCAGCGCCGATCGTCTCCTCGGCCGACGGTTCGCCCGACAAGGCCAGAAAGACAAGAAAGACGCTGTTCTCTGGTGGGAGGAGTGACTCTCTTCCAGCAAAGTCGGACCTGAACCAGGCTGGCTCTAGTTCTGAGGGGAGGCTCAGAGGCTGGTTTGGCTCTGGTGACTCCCAGAACAAGCCCAGGTGAGTCGGGTTCACTGTCAGGGTCGCCTCCGGGCTCCATCGCGCGTTTGCTGCGTCGGCACGTAAACGGCCTGCATTCAGTTGGGTGTCCTGAGTCCAGTGTTAGCTCTGCTCGCTGCTCATCTGAAAATGGAATTGATTTAGATCGTAGCTCTCTCCATTTTAAAAGCCCATGCTGTGTCATCACCTCATACTGCATTTTCCACTGAGAGCACTTCGCCGCTGCCATTTCCTTCACTGTGGTGTGTTTCTGCAACAAAGTCACTATGATTCTAAAACAATTAAGAGATCCGCAGTAAATCATTCCATGTTGATATGAGCTCACCCAACAGAATCGCTGCCCATGCAGGTGGTGCTAGAATGGCTCTGATGCATCCATCATTATTTTTGCTTGAATTTTTTAATTTTTTTTTTTGCAAATGTGCTTTTGCTTTTCAATTAAATTTCTGTTACCTTTTTCCATAAACCCGTCATTTGGCCAATTTGATATCTTCTGATGTTTGTTTAGTGGTCAAAAACACCCCCCCTTTATACTGGCTCATAGTCTGGTTGTGTTTTCTGTGTGTGTAAGAACGATGTTCCCCGTCCGGTGACCTGGCGCCTCATTAACTAAGAGGACTATTGTGCCCTATTTTCCTCCACAGGCTGGAAGTTTCTCCTAAGGTAGAAAACAGCTCAGACGTACCCCCTCCACTCCCCCCTCGCTCCCCTGTACCTCCTCAGTGCTCCTCTCCCTCTGCTTCCCCCACCAGTCATGTCTCACGCGATGACTGCAGTCACATCAACCTCTTCACCCCGTCCGCCTCCCCATCCTCAGCACCCATCTCCCCCTCCAACCCCTTCCTCCCCCGTATGCAGTGCAACCCCTTTTTCGAGGAGCTGATTGCAGAAGAGCTGCAGAAGTCGCCTCCTTTCGCGTCTCGCTCCCCTTCCGGCTCATCTCCCTTCCATTACACGACTCTCCCCGATCAGCCCTGCTCGGCCACCGCCGCCCGTGAAGTTATCGCTGCAAATATGGCTTCCATAAAGCGAGATCGCCCCAGGCCAGTCGCCAGGCAGATATCGCTGCCTGTGTTATCACCCAAAGGAGCCTCCTCTAACTCGCCCGGCCTCCTGGCTCCTCGCTCCATGTCGGAGAGCGCAGGAGAAGGTGACGACGAGTCCTTCGACGCCTTCGCCACCAGCAGGTTCAACTCCCCGAAAGGGAGCGTTCTTCCGAAACAGCCGAGGCCCAGTCCCACCCTGTGCCGCAAGCGTAGCTATCCCCCTCTCGGTCATAGTAGTCACCCGCAGGAGCTGCTGGCATGCAGAGAGGAGCCTCCGCCGCTGCCTCCGAGGAGAGTTCTACGGAATTCGGTGAACGAGATCTTTTCTGACGGCTGGCTGCACAGAGGTCAGGAGTTAGCCGTCCATAAGGAGGCCTACCTGCTCTCTCAGACGGGCGTGGCCTCACTGCAGCGTGGACGAGAAGGGGAGTCCAAAAGAAACAGCGTTTCTCCTGAGTCTCACTCGGGCGGCGAGACCGCCGACTGCCATCAATCAAAGCCGTGTACAAACGTCACCTCTCCTCCAGAGTTCACTTTGGGAGAGAAGAAGTTCAAGTATGAGCCTTTGGAGGATGAGAGCGACCGCTGGGGCGGCACGCTGTTTGAGCAGGATCTGTACGGACGGATGTGTCGAGCGAATTATGGACGTCCGAAAGTGAACAACCACCGTTTATCAGCGAACACTGATGAAACTCTGAACACATTTAAGAGCTCAGGACCAAGCATGCCTGTTGACAGTGAGATTTCTGTTACAGACCTGTACAACATGCCATATGTTACTCCGTCAAAGCCAGATGCGAAAGTACAGGAAAGTTTATCGATTCCCGCGGAGACGATACTTGAGGCGAATCCGCCTGAAATCACGTGCATCAACAATAACGTGTCCTTCTCTCTGACTTTAGGGGATCTGAACATGAACGTGAATCACACAGACTTTGGTTTTATCGATTCTGATGGATCTTCTCTATCAGAAGTCGCCGATACCCTCAGAAGCATCAACACTTTGAGCGGGACATTTTCGCCGCTGCCAGAAGACTCGCCGACGGTCATGTACGATGAGACAAAAGCACCAGAAGACATGTTCATGCTGAAGGACACCTACATACCGGAGATGAACTCCTCCTTCGAAATCCCTGCGGCTTCTCACAAACTGTGTAAAATATCTGCAGTTTGCCAAGGCAGCTGCCAAGATTGTCAGTGTAAACTGAAAAACGTAGCAGCTCACGGTCACTCCAGGGTCAGTAGTCGAGACATCACTGCTTTAATGTCTAACAGTCAGGCACATGAGCCACTGGATGTGGAAAGTGAAGATAGAGACGAAATCCAAAGAAGTGATGAAGATTTGAAAAAGACGCAGAGCGACATTGATGATAATGGCAACCTGCAAGCCGAGTTAGCCAAACCCGACCAGACAGGGTCCGTTCCCGGGGTAGTTAGCGCACGGATACGTCCAAAGGGAGTATCCCGCCAGAGCAGCACTGACAGCCAAAGCGGCCGACGCAAAAGCGGAGAAAGGGAGTTCGAGCAGTTTTTGTGCCTCGTTCAAAACATCTCAGATGAGTTCAGCGAAGGTCCGTCATCGTATCAGCCCGCTAAACCGGCTCTGCCCTCCGTGAAGCTCGAAGGCGGCGTCGGTCATGACCAAACGCATCACAGCATGACAGAAAAGCCATCTGACATTAACTTTGAAGACCTTCACGCGCAAGTAGCACCAAACTCAAGAACCCCCTCGAAGGCAAAGATTGATCAATCTTTGCTTGAGCCCGAAACCTCTTCACCCTCTGTCTACTCTGCACTCTCCTTATCAGCTGAAACCCCTGTCTGTTGCCCCTCCATACATCCCCCAAGCGTAGGGCCGAGTGCTGGAGCCAGCACTGCGCTGGCCGTGGCTCCCTACACCTCCTCCTACTCCACCACCTCCACCACTGACCAGCCCCTGGCTGCACGGCACTCACTTTTGCCTGAGGAGACACAGCCAGCTAGCAACCTGCCCCGTCAGGAGAGCAGGTGAGACTCTGAATACACAGAGACAAAGCTGTACTAAGCTGAGAGCAGCAGACACGCACACGCTCCACCAAATATGTGAACGGGATGTTTGTTCGGTTTTTGGTTGCTCCGACAGTTTGATTACTCGCTGCTCTGGCTTGTTTTGGAGTTGAATGCATTTTTTTGTACTTATTTTCTGCCATTTCATCCAAAGCTGTTGGATGGCGCTCTGCTGCTTTGCTCTTGGCTTTGCTTTCCATTTTTGTTCTTCATCTCACGTTTCAACTTCTTCTTGGCTATGTTGTAATTTTGTTGTCCTCTATTGCTCTCTTAATTTTGCTGCTATTTGGCTGCCTGCTAATGAACGATAAATTTCTATCCTACCGTCACAAATTCTGAGTTAGATGAAAAGGGTTTGCACCAGGTGTTAAATCATATTTTGCTAAATTGTCTCCTAGAAACAACAAATATGACAGTATATATAATATGAACTGGTAGATTGGGTTCCTAAGAACCACTTCTCCATTTAATGATATGCTTAATATTTAAAAAAATTACTTCATATGCCTCCCGTTGTGGTGTACTAATTAAATTAATTACAGTCCTCATTAAATATTCCTATTTATAGATCAGTCATCAATCCAAGAAACGTCTCTCCAATAGCCAAGCTTCCCCCAAGGCAGTGGCCAAATGAGCAGGAGAATAGGATAAACTGAACGTTTTACTTGCAGACAGTGCAATAACAATTAAAAATAACATAAAATTATTAAACTAATGCAAAGAAACCAACAGTCTCTCAGGGTCAATATGGCTAAATCATAATTGTACTGAACTGAAAGTAATTAATCGTCCTTGTTACTGATGACAAATCAACATTTTGCTTGTTGAGGAGTCTTTATGGAGTTCAGTGATTTTGCTTGATCTAGAGTTGAGTTTTGGGCTCAAACAAACCTAATCTAACCATTTTACCAAAAAAATAAAATAAACTGGAGTTATTACTTTCCAGTTCTCCATGACGTCAGTTTGTAAGTATTAGTCTTGCTTAATGTTTCATGATTCTTTTCTGCTCTCTTGCTGTTTTGATCTCATCTGTACATTATCAAAGTTAAATAGAAAAAAAAAACAATTATAAACTAAACCCCTACTTATTTGATGTGTTTGGTGAAAGTTGGAGGGCTTTGTGGGGAGCAATGTGGTTTAAGCTCTGTTTGGGGGCTGATATTCGAACACTTTCAAAATCCCATCTTATTCTATATACTGCTTTATCGTCCATCCACATATAAAGAAGTATTTCATCCTCTGTGTGTCTGGATAGAGAGCCGCTGATAATTAAGAAGTGCCGTGACATGCTGTCATCTGACCGGACAAGCAGAATTAATAGGAAGGAGCTCTGCTCTGCACAGTGATGAAATACTCGTCCTGACCTCCTCATTTTTCCAGATCTCATCCAGTGAAGCCGTTAACCTCCAGCCAATCAGAGAAAAAGGAGAGCCGCTCCGTTCTGGAGAAGCTTAAATCTACCATCCACCCTGGACGCGCCGCCCATCAGGGCGCAGCTGAAGCCGAGAAAACTCAGGTACTCTTGGGAGAAAATCGAGAAAATCGTCTTTATAGCTCATTGTTATACGAAGATCGGTATTTCTTTCCTAATTGCTCTAAAGGTGCCACAGATATTCAGACAATCTTGGGATCAGTCTGTCAGAAGACATCAGAGTCTGCGGCTGTCTGCTAACAGCTCCACGTTAGTCTCCAACACTGTGGAGAGAAACACTGCTCCCATTACTTCTCGCAAGTGTGACACCATTAGATGGCCCAGATAACGGTTCACAGTCCTCCAGGCTCACCTGGAAATACAAACAAATGGGAGAGGGTTTAGTTATTCATGACTCCTCATTTGGTAACGCTCATTTTTAATGCAGAAGCTTCAACAGATGTGTTCAAACTGGAAGCCAGACAGAATCACAGTCGTGTCCCGGCTTTGTATTTTTCCATGAATTAAGACTTGAATTGTGTCCGTGCCAGTCTATATACATGCACAAACAGTCTGACTGGCCTGGTGCCCATTACTGTACAGCTATATGAATTTATGGGTTAACATTTATCACGCTAAGCCAATTTTCCAATAACATCAATAATGCTGCGCAGGTCTGATTTTGTGCAAACAGCAGAGAAATGAAGTCATTAAGATGTCTTCATAAATCACAACGAGCCATTAGGTCTGTGGGCTGTTAAATGCTTCAATGAGCAATTATTAAGGCCAGCAGCGCACATGGTGTTAATAAATGATCTGCAGGAAATTAACGGTTCTAGTAACATCACTGTGTCTTCTAGCGCCTGCAAAGAGAAGAATTGCCTTCTTTTATTTCCCAACATAATGGACCAGGATCTGTTTATTATGAGGCCATCGCTCATTCTCATCCAACATTTCTCCCCAGGTGCATTAGTTTTGACCCTCACTGTGTATGAAAGATTTTCACCGCTGTTCTAGGCAGCTTCACTTTCTTGGTGAAGCTGCCTAAAAACAGCCATGCTAGGTTGCACAAACACTTAACAGGAGAAAATTAGCAAACAAGGTTGCAAAACTATTGCAACCTTTTAACATCAATGCAAAATTCCAGCAGTCTGTTAAAGTTATATCAGAACAAACTTGCCATATGCTTAACACTGACTGGCCGCTTCCCATCATCCCCTTCCTTCAGGAGGCCACTGTTGACAACTCGGCCCAGTACCAACACCTGACCAACATGGAGCTGATCTCCCTGCTGCTGCAGCAGGAGATGGACATGCAGAAGCAGCAGGCGGCCTCCGAGCGCCAGACGGCGCAGCTGGAGAAGTGCGAGGCCGAGCTGAAGAAGGTCAAGGCGCAGGTGCGAGACCTGGAGGACTACATCGATAACCTGCTGCTGCGCATCATCGAGCAGACGCCCACGCTGCTGCAGGTGCGCACCCGGCACAAGTGACGGCGGCGGCGCCGGCGTGCGTCTGCACAGCACGTGCATCACAGTGCTTCCTGGGAGAGAGCGTGACCGTCCGTGGCAGGGAGGCGTTGTTCTAGAGGCCGCCGCAGTCAAGACTAATGCTTCACAAACTCTGATCTCACCGAAAATCCAGGTCCTCTCACTGCGAATACTGCCCTGTGGATGTAGACACGTTATTACCCCACATGCATGCTGGTTACTGTCTCAATCTGGAACCAACAGAAAACAGCAGTTCGTATCATCGGATATATGAGATGATTATTTCGCTCACGCTTACTAGAAAACGTAAAGTAGTCAGCTGTTGCCAGTTTAACTTAAACCATCTCCGCTTTCACTTGTGGATGAAATAAAATGAATAATGGAAAGAAGATGCACATTTGAGGAGCGTTTCACGCTGCTCTTCAGGCACTGAATGTAGTGTTCGCTGAATTAACGATTGGATTTTAAAAATGCATTTTTGATACAGTATTTTCAGACTGTTTTATCTCAGATAGGCCCTTCCAGTATCACTAAGGTCAGCTTGAGTTTATTATGTATTCGAAGTTAGCATTTAAGTATAAAACACTCCCGCAACATTTAGATGCTGCTTTCCAATGTCAACAATATGAAAAACAAGTTTCTGTATTTACAATGCTACGATGAGCAAAAAATACTCATGTTCATACAGAAAGGACTGACTTATTGTATGTATTTCTTTTCTTTTTTTTTAATTAATTATTTTGTTTCTTAAAGCCCTGAAATATGGGCTGAAGCGATGAGATTCATTTAATATATTTTGGAGTTTTTGTTGTCTATTTGTAATTAAAAATAACATTTTCTTTTTTACGTCGAGCGTGACAATGTAACAATGCAGTAAATTAAAATGTAAGTTATTTCTGCCATGTACTTTTGTCATGGTGATCAATCTCCTGATGCCATCCTTGTAGCACTGTAGCTTCTCGCAACGCTTTACATGACCGCAGTACTGTACTGTTATAGAAATAAAGTGCACATGAACTAAAGCTTTCAGGTTTTTCGTTGTTTTTTTTTTGGGGGGGGGGGGTTGTGATCCTGATCAAGCTTCATTGGGTTAAAAAAAAAAAACGTCCTGGATGTTGTAAATTATGCTGCAGTGATTAAAAGTGTCCGCTAGGAGGCGCGCTTGACTTTACTGTTTTGCATGAATACCTGCTTTTAACTTTTCTCATCTCTCAAAATTTGAATTTTGCCTTCTAAATTTATTCATGAAGTTCAAAAAAATATATATTTAAACTTCTAAAGTGGAGGCAACTTTTACAATCTGACCCCACAGTGTGTACTCTTTAATCAGAACCGGAATCAAGAAGCGTTCTCCACAGTTGGAACAATCCCAGATTGAATCTTTGTGGAGTTTGCATGTTGTCCCTGCGCAGGGTTTTCTCCATGCTGTGAGGTGAACTGGTCACATGGTGTCAAATACAAACGTCTGTCATTCTGTATTTGTTCCGTGATGGACTGGTGGCTTCACCATGACCTTGGGTAAAGCGGTATGGAAGATGAATGGATGAAGCAATAAAAGCTATATTTAACATTATACCAAAGGGTTAAATTATAATTTTCATTTTTTTATCTAAACATGTAAAGGTATGATATTCATTTAATCAGCCTATGAAACAATATATTGTGTTTAAATTACATGGAAATGTGAAAATAAAAAAATAATAGTAGCAAGTAAAGTAATTCAAGATTATGTTGTTTTCATGACAGATTTCATTTCCCAGTTTATTTCACCTTGTTGGAAACAAGAAAGCTTTTTTTTGCTCGATGTCTTCAAAGACGTTCTGTAATCTGTGCACATGATAATACATTTTACAGGCTCAATATGACAATACTTAATGGAAAATCGACCAGAATCGACCAAAGACAGAAAGTGATCACAAAGCGACCGACAGCTGGGAAGCTGTGACCACGAAAGTAAGAAAAAAATCCACACTTTTAATCTTGTCTCCACAAATATACAGTGCATTTAGTCACTCTATAAACATCCTTTGACTATGAAGCCTTATATAACACCGGATATACATTCGACATGGCACATTTATTTTTTATTTTCAGTCATTTTTCACACTGTTGCAAGCAAGAAAACAACATTTGTCATTATTTTTCTCAGTGTTTTGAGTATTAATGGCAGAGTTGTTTGGTGCTGTTGCTGTTGCGCCTCCAGCCTGCGGCCGCAGCACAGCAGCGGTAATGGAAGTGTCCCGCTGACTGATGCTCCAGCGTCCGGCTGCAGGTTCCTGATGGAGCCTCCTCCGTCTGACATGTCCCGCTCCCTCCTGCAGGACACACCTCCGCACGGGGGGGTGGGGGGGGAGATTTATTGGGTCAATCTGATGTGACATCTCAACTGTGATCTCCCGCGGGGCATCAATCCGAGCGGTTACGCAATCGCCTTTCACACGTATCGATCGTTCGGGGACGTGTGGTCACGCGCTCCAACTTTGCCAGCGTTCACTCCGAGCAGAGAACTACGAGTCCCGGCAGACGTAGCGGCGCCTTGCTCCACTAGTTACACACTGAATGTAGTTCGCCGCACTTGGAAATCCCTTCATGATTCACTTCATTAATAAATAAATAGTTGGGTGTCATGGCGGAATCTGCGGCGTGTCCTGTTTTCCAGCTCGGGAGACCCCGGTACGACCAGGTAAGTGCTCCTGATCGTGCGGCGATTGTGTTTTTGCAGGTTGGAAAACAGCCCCATCCTCCTCCTCCTCCTCCTCCACCACCTCCACCTCCTCCCCTCCTCCGCCGCCCTGCAGCCGGATGCTGATACTTTGTGGGCAAAGTTGCCTTTGATGTGCGGATCTCGGTCTTTTGTTCCCCCGCGATGCATCAAACTCTCTGCTCGGACCGAACTTCTCCGTGCGATCGGAGCGTCTGGGACTTGGATCGCTGTTTTGTTTGCCTCGTCTGGTTTGGTTTTCTGACAGATTCCACCGCCCGCATGCTGCCGCCGCTGCTGCTGCTCCCTCAAAGATTATATCACAGTTGGGATCTGCAGCTGAGACATCTTTACGCATCAAGTTAAAGCAGCCAGCGTTTGTTTCAGTCGGTGCGCCATCAGGAACGCTCCTTCCTAAATAATCACACTTTAATACCTTAAAGTTTTTATTGATTTATTTATTTTTGTTTCTCCTGGTCGGTGTTTTCCTGCACACTGACTGCTCCCCTCCCAGTGATCGACATTAATTCGCTCCCATTACTCAATTTTCCGTCCAGGAATGAATTTGCTGTGGTCAGCCTTGGGAGAGGATGCGACCTTCACGTCCACTCTGATGGCACATTAACCGAAGAACGACACGCTGGTTACACTTCACTGGGTCCTGTCTGTGCACAGTTCATTCAGAACAGGAATTATTTACCGAGAGGCTGAGAAAAGTGCAAGTTGTCACTGTGTTACCGAACTTCTTCATCTGCAGTCATCAGACGTGCAATGGTTAAAAAAGATGCATAAAAAACTCTAAAAAACACAGAATGTGTTTAAAAAAATGTTAAATCAATCAAATATTACGAATACTACAAATACATGAATAGATAATCATATTTGAGCGCCTCTGAGGACATCCAAGGTTACTGTACATAATGAAATACAAATATATATGTAAAAAACAATCTACCATCTATGCTTATTGTTATAGGTTATTTAATTTGAATATTTTTGCTGCTGCATAATTCGAACACATGGTGGCGGTAGTTGGGAACAGGTTGTATTCTATCAGAGGGCATAGGTCACAGAAATGTAATGACAATTTCCTAGTGCTCCAGTGTCCACTTTTTGTTATTGTTGAATCGGACAGACCAGCAGACAACTAGGAAAAGATATAACTTTCAAGAGGACAACCTAATATGTTCAAAAATAAACCATCAACTAAACTGGACTGGACTAGAAGTTCTGTTTTTGGGTGAGCGTCGCGTCGGTTCACTCGTATTCCGCCTGCTCAGTAAAGACAGTAACTGGACAATGGAAAACGAGAAAATTGTCATTTCACACAGTAAGATTAGTTAAAAAAAAGTACAAAATTGCTCTGATGAGATGCAAACCAAAACCAAAAAGCACAATTTGTCACAGTGCAACAGAAACGGTGGGTGAAAGGGGATGCAAAATTGCTCCAATGGAGATTTGAAAGGAACGCATGAAAGGATGAAGAGTGGAATGCAAAACAATGGCTGGTGGATGAAAAAGTGCAAAAAAAAAAAAAAAACAAAAAACAAAAAGGGAAGCAAAGATCAAGCACAAAAATATCAAGGTCAAGATTAAAATAAAAGGGCACGGGATGCAGATAAGTTCAAAATAATCTATTTTTGCAAAAATTAGAAGGACAGGTACAGGCCATGCAACATTGTCTGAACACATCAGGAGTATGAAAGATGCACTGGATGCATGGCTGCCTCATTGATACTTAAATCAAGAGTAAGGTTGGAAAATTGCCAGAGGATACCAATGAGTTGATATTGATCCACAATTAGGACAATTCTTCATATAAATCAAAACAAAGTAAAAAAAAAAAAAAATGCTACACTAAATCTTCTACAGAAGGATGCAAATCAATGTGAAGACAACAAAAGGTACAAACGGATGCAAAATTGTTATTGAGGCACAAAACAGGCAGAAAAAACATATTTTTTTCATTTAAAGGTTTAGTGGCTTTTAGCACGTCTGTTGCAACTATTACTTTATGTTTAGCTCAAGAACTCAATTCAAGACACATAATGCTTCACGCAGAATGACCTTCCTGGCCTGGTGAGACAGGTTTTTTGGGTTTTTTTTTTTTTTCCTTTCTAATGATAAATCTGATCATTCTGACTCCACAGTTCCCCCTGTGCTACCTGCAGTTCATGCTGGGCTGATAATATTGCTGTGATATGTTTGGTTTTATGCGTCAAAGCATTTAAAACGAGGCCAGTCCTTGAATCAGCATAAATCTTGCTTGGGCTTTGTGTGTGTGTGTTTGTGTGTGTGTGTGTGTGTGTGTGTGTGTGTGTGTGCGCCTTCTGCCGCGCTCCAGCTCTGCTAGCCTTGTTGTGTACTCTCTGGGGAGCTGAGGCTCATGCATAATTAAAGCGGGCTCCTCACATGGATCCCGCTCTCTATCCCACTCTCACCAAACGGCACTGCAGCACATACGGCCTGTCAGAGGAGGAGACGGCGCGATGACGGAGCAGAGGTGCAAGGAAGACGCCTCGTCCACCGTCTTCCTGGAAAATGTCTGTTTGCTTCCAGTCATTTCAATTCGATGTCAGTGAGATAATTAAAGTGGAGACTTGTCGGTTCCACTGTCTTTCCGCTGCGTGTTCTGCCTCTCATAACTGATAGATGTCTCCCAGGGAATCTGATTGAAGCCGCTATGTTTTCGCCCATCTGCGTTGCCAAAGAGACTCTTGGCATGAAGGACTGTTGGGTCTTTTGAGACCGTTGGCTCTCTCGCTGAGCTGCTGGCATGCTGATGAAGACAGAGAAGGGGGCTGAAAAACAGGGTGCTGACTAGTGGCTCCAAGCCCCATGTAGGAGAAAGGCTTGATGAATGTGAGCCCACTCAGTTCAGTGGTGCAGTTTTTCAAACTATCTCAAAATGCATGTTTTTTTTTTTTTTTAATATGTGAATTGTAGGAAAAAAGGGACCAAAGTAATGTTTAACCAGGAGGAAATCTAGAATCAGCCATGAGTCTAAACAGACGACTGATTTGCTTGACCCTGAGAGCTGAAGGAATTTGTTCCATTGAGTTCAGGACCAAATTTATCAAACAGTTTGCCTTTAAATGGTCAACTGGTTATAAAGCCTATAAAGAGAATGGTGTTTTTCATAGTGTGTCTTGAAGGTCTCCTGATGGAAAATAACTGTTTTCACATTTGCTTAGTATAATGAGGCTTAATAAAATAGAAAAAAAAATATGTGAAAGGAAGTGTTTTCTATGATAAAGGACTGGGTTTGTTTTCTGTTTCCATCTTAGAGAAGGAAGAGAAAGAACAGGAAAAAGGAGGATGAAGAATTGACCAATTATTTTACTGTAATTACTGATAAATGCAGTGGATCTAAACATCTAAACCTGTGTGTGTTTGTGTGCATGTGTGTGTGTGTGTGTGTGTGTGTGTGTGTGTGTGTGTGTGTGTGTGTGTGTGAGATCTTTTTTTTCAGTTTTCCTAATGTGCAGTAAGCGATCGCTCACAATCAGTCCAACCAGGGAGACTGATTTGAGTCACACGTGAATTAAGGGTGAAATGAATGAATGATCATCCAACCTGCAGTGTTCTGGTTTAAAATCAGCTTTGTGTTTTTTGTTTTTTTTTTGAGCATGAGGATGAACAAAGTGAAATGTGAACATTTACAGAGTGAATGATGGTCTTCCGCTGTTATTATACATTGACTTGCATCAGGAATGAACTTCGCTCTGTTTTCCAGGGTTCGTTTCTTGGTCGTCTGAGACACTTTGTAGACGTCATCGATCCCAGCACCCTGTTCGTGTCAGAGGTAAAACTCCCCACTAAACTGCAGCGACTTTAAAAGATCACATTAAAATGTACTTCAGTTAGCACCTAGTTAGTCAGTACTTAGTTTCCTACAGTCAGCTGTTGTGGCTTTAAATAACATCAGGCAGTTTGCTTCAATCGCTGCAAGTTTACTCAAATTTATGCAAATGAAGTAAAGGAAAGATAACAGGACTTTTAAAGATGACACATTAGGCTCTGAAAACTTAGGCGATGGTTCAAATGAGCAAAGAAAGGCTCATTTGGTTATTTGAAAATGTTATTGGCCAATAGAAAAGTTCTTTTCCAAAAACACACATATTATTGATCATAGGGTAACTGATTTCTATGGGATTTGTTATGTAAAAACTGAAAATGTTCAAGTATTTACACATTTTCACCTTCAAAATTGAAAACAAAATGTTATAATAGTTTCAGATACTGTACTGACAGGTTTTGTGACTTACATGCTAAAATTATTAAGAATTAAAACTCAAAATAATATTTCATCTTCTGTGCAGTATCTGAAATCTATATATTTGTACTGAATTTATGATAATTAATTTTCTAAGTTTAAGACATTTTGAATGAACTTCTGCAATAAAGTTGAAGAATTGTACATTTATTAACTGAATATTAAATGTTTAAAATGTTAATTTGCCGTTTGCAGCAACGTCTGAAGGATTCCATCAAGCTCCTTGACGACTACAAACATGGCTCCCTTCCACCTGGAGTGTCCGACTGCCAGGTGAGGCCGTGCACAGTGCAGCTGGTTCACGAATGCCACTTTTCCACTGCAGTAATGATGAATCCTATTTGTCGTTTCTCTCTGTTCAGCTGTGGGAAGCCCAGAAGATCAAGCAGGTAAGTGACGGATCATTCATGCGGCCCGGGTCAATGCTTCCACATGCAGCATGAGGAAGCTTTCATGCTCTCTGCACGCTGCAGGCCATCATTCATCCTGACACAGGAGAGAAGATCTTCATGCCTTTTCGAATGTCAGGTATGACTTCAGATGAAGATCTTTGCCGAATTTGGCCGGGTCGGTCCGCTCCTGCCACTGTTTTTTACTCTGAAACTCATGTGTTCACTGTGCAGGTTATGTGCCATTCGGAACGCCGATTGTAAGTCCCACATGACGCCATGTGTTTTAAGGTCACACATTTCACTGGACTTTACTCGACTGTTATCCATGTCATTGTTTGGGACAGATGAAATGAGCCTTTGAACTTATTTTGTCCCAAAATAAGCTCCTGTTCCCTGGTTTCATCTAGGTCATTGGCCTTCTCCTCCCAAACCAGACTGTGGTGTCTACCATTATCTGGCAGGTACTGTGAGGAAACATGCAAACCATCCACTCTTAACATCTGCTGATGCACAGAAACTGAGCTTCACCCCAACTATCTATCTATCTATCTATCTATCTATCTATCTATCTATCTATCTATCTATCTATCTATCTATCTATCTTTATGCTCACTCAATTAACTTTTATTCTTCCTTCATTTTCTTTAGTGGTTGAACCAGAGTCACAATGCTTGTGTGAACTATGCCAACCGCAATGCAACCAAGGTACAGAATACCGTCAATCACTTATTTGCATGTTATTTTTTAAGTTTATATATGGAATACTTGACTGTAAATCTTTGATTGATTTAGATTTGACCATTTACATTTTCTTAATCCCCACAACAGAGATGTTAAGGTTTATTTTCAGCTCAAACAACATGTGACATGAAAACAATAAATCCCAGCATGCAAAAATCAAAATAGATCACCATAAAGACTGTATTGCAGTAGCAGTGCATGGAGGTGTGATGCTGTGCTTCTTTTGGCCCCCTGAAGCCGACCCCAACATCCAAGTTTCTCCAAGGTTATGTGGGAGCCGTGACGAGCGCCGTGTCCATCGCAGTGAGTGCCTCTTCACTATGATCGCTGCAAATTATTTTTATTCAGATGCGTCAAAACACTGTTTCATAACTCGCAATTTAGCTGCTGAAAACGCTTCAGAGCAGCGTTTCCTTCACGAGAGGCAAATGTGTTGTAATTTTCAGCGTTTCAATGGAGTTTAAACTGATTTAAAGCATTTTCATGTGACATTTTGAATTACTTGGGGGTTTTTTGTGTGTGTGTGTGTGTGTGTGTTTTTTTAACTCTTTTCTTTCAGGTGGGACTGAATGTGCTGATTCAGAAAGCCAACAAGCTGAGCCCTGCCACCAGAATGATAATCCAGAGATTGGTCCCCTTCCCAGCTGTGGGTGGGTTTCTGAGGGACCCTGTGTTGGAGCGTGTGGCCCCCTGCTGGTTGGAGTCACGTTTATGTCAGGGTTTATCTGCAAAGGACACACTGTAAAATACAACATGTACTGTTTCTCCAAGATTGGTTTACTGTAATAACTCGAGAAAATGTTAGAATTTTATGGTATTTTACAGTTTTTTTCATGTTTCCTGAAGTTCCTACTGTCAGAACTATTTCCGATATCATACTAGTATTAATAGAAAAACATACATTTTGCACAGAAAACTGTTGTTAGTGATTACGTGAGGTGACCTACAGTAAGCATTGATGTGAGTTGGTGTCCTGTAAAGTACTAGTAAAGAATGAGAAACTGTTGCTGCCAGTAGTTTTCTGTTATTTAATGAGTATTTTAAAAACACTGGGAAAAAAATCTGTTATTTCAGAATTTGAATGGTTTCTTGATACTTATGTGATTGCTTTTTTCCTACGAAAAAATCGAAAAAAATCAACATTGACATTGATTGATAACTTTATTATTTGTTTTGCCATCTTTTCTTCAAATCCTAAAATGTGTAAAAAAAAAAAAAAAAAAAAAACTGTTTTTTTTCCCCCCTCTGCTGTTTCAGCGAGTGCAAATATCTGTAACGTGGGCCTGATGAGGCACAACGAGTTGTCTGAAGGCATCGACGTGCTGGACGGCAACGGAAATGTGGTGGGATCCTCAAAAATCGCTGCCAGACACGTGAGCCTGTCTTCTTCCTGCACGCTGGTGACTTGCTGTGACAGTTCCAGCTTTATGTAGTGATTCATGAATGTGATGGTGGCCGGTTGTGGGACATGTATCGTTTGCTGTGCGGGGACTGTCGCTCAGCTGAATTCATAAAGAGAGATTTTATTTCCAACTCATTGCAATGTTTGAAATGGAGCGTGTGCGCAATGTTTTTCCCCCCCTTTGTGGTCCCCAGGCCATCATGGAGACCGCCTTCACACGTGTGGTCCTCCCCATGCCCATCTTTGTCCTGCCCCCAATCATCATGTCCTACCTGGAGAGGTGGGATATTTTCCTTCTTGTAAAAACATTTCAGCTTTTTTTACAGACTTACTCAAAGAACTGGGTTACTTGTTGTAGAAAAGATGTTCAGTTTTCTTTCAGGAGTTCAGACCTAAAAAAAAGTTTTAATAACAGCTCATTGCATAAAACTCAGATCACTCAAATTGTTATTTATCTTAAATTTCCATAAAAAGTTAGTACAAACGTTAGGTCAGTTATATAAGTGCAGTAGCTACATGTGGTGAACATTTCTTTAGTGCATACGTGTATTCTGATGTATGGAAGACTTTCTTGTTGCATAACAGTAAGAATGAAAACCAGCAGTACAAAAAAAATCCCCTTTATCCTGCTTATATCCGAAAATCATTTGTTTTGTGAGGTTTTCTTATATTCATAAGCTATAAATTAAAAAGTTACAAACATTTTTGAGATTTAAATTCAGATGATTTTAAAAACAGACATATTTAAATATATAAGATACTGTAATTTTGATTTCCATGACTTGTAATGTTGATTTATAAAGAAAAAAATGATGCAAATACTTCAGTTTATGTCTAATTAATCACAAAATGGATGCACCTTTACCTGATCATAATCTTGTCATCCAAAGATCTGCTTTTTTCTCTAATTTCTAATTTCAGGGTCAGTTGTTCAGAAGTGAACGGCTGAGAGGAGTTAAATCAAAACTAACTTGCTTGTTTTTACAAAAAGTCATTGGTTAAAGTTTAACTTGATTCAGACAAATATAAATAAAGTTATGATTCAGTTTTTCAACATCAACATCTACAATCCACCTAGATATTGGATGATTGGTTGTAAATATGATGGATAAATGCTAGAATGCCAAAATGATTACCATCATTATATGATTGAAGATTACCTGGCTTTTCTTTTAGTTTTTTTTCTGTCATTTTTTATTTATCTGACAGCACAATCTAAAGTTATCTGGCTAAAACAGTCTTAAATTTAAAAGCTCCCATATTCTGTTGTTTCACTTATTGCATAACCTGCCTTCTAACCGTTCGTTCTCACCTCAGCTGCTGCTCTCTGTCTTTGTGCGGCTTCTGATCTGCCTGAGTCTGATCTAAAAATACTCAGCAAGTATCAGAGCGCACGCTGAGCCACAGTCAACATATGTTCTGCCCTAAAGTGCTTTCTTTATACTCGCTCATTTATTACCAGGTCAGAACAGAGAGAGAGAAAGCAAACTTATCTAATATGAATGATGAGCAATAACACGAAACCTGTGTTTTCATTCGGAATCAGAATATCTTCATCTCGCCCACTAATTTCACACAGACTGAGACGTTTTCCCACCCAGTAATTGTGTGAAAAAGCTCCTCCAAATCTGCACATAATGTTTGTTTTTTTTTTGCTTTCCTCCACGTCCAAAAATAACTCCTGTCTTTGCGGTAGTCATCGGGGATCGATCCACATCGCAGGCTCACATTTCCTCCCGTCTCTGTCTTGACTTGTGCAGGCTGCGATTTCTGCAGAGCCGGCGCCGACTGCTGCTGCCCATCCACAGCCTGGTGTGCCTGGTGACCTTCGGCCTCTCCCTGCCCGTGGCCATCAGCCTGTTCCCGCAGATGTCCCAGGTAGAAGAATATCTGCCGCTGCTAACCAGGCCAGATGGCTCGGGAAGCAGCTGCGGACACGTTCGAATTACATATACGCCGCTTGACATGCACATGTACGCTGGTCCCAGATGCCCCCCCTCCTCCACATCCAATCACAAACAGAAAGGATTTTCAAGACTAAAGACAAAGATCCAAAGCTTGAATCTAACCCGCTCTTGTTTTTTTTTATTTTTTTTTATTTATTTTCCTTCGCAGATCGAGGTGTCTCGCCTTGAGCCCGAGATCGCCATGGCAACAGATTGCAAGGTGGTGACCTACAACAAGGGTTTATGATGGATGGTGTGTAGTGGAGGAGCGGAGCGCACAGGAACAGGGCTGCATGGTGACGGGCTGTCAGGGAGGAGCGGTCTGCCTCCTCCTGTCGGCGGCTCTGATAACGAGCTCTGGTTACTAACCCAGCAACTCTTAACCGGTTTTCTACTCTTCTCTAGTTACCAGCCGCCACTGAGCCACTCAAACAGGCCATAGATTTTCTTTTCTTTTCATAGAAACAATGACTGTAAAATTACTTTTATGGTTTTAATACAAATATTTATTATATAAAGATAATTATATAAAGGTTTGACTAACTTAGTCCTGGTGGCTGATGTGCACTTGAACTTATTTTTAACATAGCACTTGTTTATAAAATCACTTTGAATTAGCAATACATCATGATTTAGTCCATGTAAACATAACACTGATGCATCATTACCTTTTAATGGGGTTGCTCAGTCATCTAGCACATATGGAGAAATGCAAGAATACGTTTTGAGTATGAATCCAGTTATGTCTCCTTTTCATCTCTGCTGCCTTTAAGAGAAAAATATCCATATCTTTCGTAACTGAAGGTTCCAGTATTTGTCATTTGGTCGTGTGCCTGCTGTGTAAGACTTTTTTTCAAGACACTCGTAATAGAAGATGGATAAACAGCAAAACAGCTTAGAAGAGTCTGTGGTACTGAAGGAGGCTTGAGAGCAAATAATAAGTTCACCATTCATTTTCTACAGCAGAACCTTGTCTGCAGTTTTTACATGTACAGAGAGCCACTTGTACCTCATCACTGAATTCCTGTGTTGCATTGATCTATCAGAAGAAATTTACCATCACAAAACCTGTTCAGTGATGCTCAGATGTTGCAGATGTCCTTGTTTCTGTTACAGGTTCCACTTTACGTAGTTCAGGAGCCACAAATAGCCTAATGTGACCGGTAAAATAACGCCATAACCTTTAAATTTAAAGTTTGAAGTTTCTCTTTGATGTGGTGCAGAGTATGCATGATGTCTATATTTCCATATAAAACCCAACAGTTGTGGAAAGTTACTACAGTCTCAATATAAAGCCAATTTTAATGAAACCTTCTGGTGCAAAATTCAGTGAAATGTCCAAAAATCTTCTCCTATATTTGTTGCATTATGCATGTTTTTGCAAACTCACCCTGACAGAGTGGCTTCCAGGTTAGTTTGGTAGCTTTGAGGAAGCTAGTTTTCATGGCAGCGTCACTGACATATCAGCTGGAGTCTCAGTTCTGTGCTGGTTTCTGCTGTTGCTAAATTCATTAAGAATTAATGTTTTTTGAATTCTGTTTTCACCATTTGTTTGGTAGTTGGGCCAGATTTGAGCTTCTTCTGGAACATTTTTGGCCCACATGCCTCACTGGTTGTGACAATGGATGGATTTCGGGCATTAAATTCCAACACACTGGTCAGCTGATCAGACATCAGAGTCATTTATTTTAACCAATGTTCCAAAATTCATAGCTGTGAAGAATTTTTTTTTTTTTATTTGACTCAATAAAATTGAAGATCACCTTTTGCACATATTAAGGCTAAAAAGATAAGAACGCATTTCTGCAATTTATCCTCAGTGTTCTTCAACAAGTGAAATATTGTAACTGAAGGATGAAAAGATCTGATCCTTTGAGGATTTCTTCATCCTGCTCGGTATGATGAAGTTTGTCACAAATGATCACATGACTCTGCAGCTCTTCCTCAGAAGCCTGATGTTTAACCCTCTCCAGGACCATTTACAGCTGAAAAACAGTCTTCATGCTGGACATAGTAAAAAGAAATGGGTGAGGATTTTACCAAACTATCTTGCAAGCTATTGGTTGATGTGCATGCTGGCAATTTTTATACTCCATATACTGTTTAGATCCCTTACATGTGAAGATGTTTCGTCCTTTTTTCCAGATGAATTCTCAGCTTATATTTAAACCCACCTAATGTGAAGTAAATAAATTCTAATGTGTCATTTACTTCTTTTTAACATATTACTCCTCTTCGGGTGTCAAACCACTACTGTATTTTTATGGATTACTCCTTTGGTACAATAGGTACGGTACATATACTGCAAATTTATTAATGTTTGCTTGTCAAACAGTGTGAAACAGCGATATTATTATACAAATATAATAAATGCTCTTTCATTATGTACTGTTTGTGTAATCATTGTTTCACTTGTTTAATGGTGGAAGAACACGGCTTACTTATTCTGCTATGGGGTGTTTTATATTTTTGAAATCACTTAATGACTTTTTTAAATAATAAATTAACATCAAGCATGAAGAAAATGCTTTTTTTAATCATTTTTTTAAAACTGTGCAAAATCTTCATAATGTACTTTGTTTTGAACAGTGATAGAGAGAAAATAACCACACCAAATACCACTGTGCTAAAATAGGAAAGGTTGCAGCTCATTAAAAAAGCATCATCCTACACAAAAAAGCTGTGAGTCATGCTTTTAGCAGAAAATGCTAAAAGGTGTGGAAAACATGGCAAACATTCTTTGAAACTAATTATTTATTTTTATTTATTTATTTAAGATTGGATCCCCATTAGTTGCCACCAGGGTGACAACTAGTCTTCCTGGGGTCCATGACTACTTAAACAATCCTGAAGTTTCATAGTACACAAGAATAAAATACAAAGATAGAGAACAGAATACACAGAATAAAACAATCATAAGAAGCAATGCATAAAGCGATTAATCAGTAGAATACAAGTAAATAAAAAGTTAAAGGAATGTATACACACAATTAAATTAGAATGAAACAAGACAATAATATAATTTAAACATAAAACCAACACTAAAAATGCACCAGCAATTAAATCAAGGTTTAAAAATTTTCACCACCATGGTTTTAAAACGTTTTATGTTGTTCTCTTTTTTTTACTGCTGAAGGTAAATTGTTTCACAGATTAGCTGCCCTGTAGGCTACATCACCGTTCTCTGCAGTGCACCTGTTTGAGCCTTAGCAAGACATATGTGTTCTGCCATATGGCGCCTGGTCAAATAGTTATGGCACTGATGAACATACATAATTTTCTCAAAAAGAAGCCTTGGCCTTAACGATCCATTTGAATTAAAAATTTTTTTTAAAGAGTTATAAATGAAGGGAATAGAGGCTTTATTTCTGAAACAAGTTTAATAACTCATGATAACCATGTATTTTCATGGGTAGCAGAACTATTAGCAGTATTAGTATTATCAACCTATATTTCCTATATCTACAATGCTTTTATGTCAGTCTACCATTTATATTGGTCAAATCATACATTTTTTGCCTTTGAAAAACAAATAATCTTTGTGGTGGCAAGGCAAGACAAGGGCAGTTAAATTAATTTATATAGCGCCATTCAAGCACAAAGCAATTTGCATGCTTTCCACGGAAATTAAAGAAATACATTAAGGCAAGGCAGTTAAGATTTCTAGTCTTAAGAGACTGAGATACATTAAAACTAAATGATTAAGAATGACATAAAAAAGTGGATAAATAAAGTAAAAGCTTCTTTTGGACGAAGGTAATAAAATATATAAAATATATTGTTTAATGGAAAGCATAATACGTGTCCCCAGTCCTCAGGTTTTCAGGAAGGAACACTAAAGGAAACAAGTTTATAAAATTCGCCTGAAATGACAGAATTGATCTTATTTTGACGCCTAAACGTTTGCTTCCATGTGGACTTCATTTCCCAGCAGCGTTGAGCAGCGAGCCTCTTGTTGGAGCTGCTGTTCCCTGTTTGTCCACCAGAGGGCGCTGCGGCTCCCTGCAGTCACACCGTAAGTGTCAGGGGTGAAAGGTGAAAGGTGGCTGCAGACATGGCGGCTCCCCTGGATGACATGTTTTCCCTCTGCGTGGACGCCGGTAAAGTCGCCGGCAGCGTGGAAGTGAGATTTATAGACAACGTGAAGGTGAGAAAGTTTAGGTTTGTGTCGGAGAGCGGCTTGGAGCGGGTTACGGGCTGAATGAGGGGGTTGTGCGGCGGCGCGGTGGCTGCTGGTCTCAGGTCTGCTCTCAGTAGCTCTCCCTGCTCCAGCTGCTGGGGCTCATTCATCTATCAAACCTCCAAGTTTAACGTCGATGTGGTTTATTAAGCTGCAAAGAATTTACAGACCTCTGCAAAAACAGTTTTTACGTGTAAATTTAACCTTAAAAAGGCCAGATTTCTGCGGAGAAATGTTGTTTATCTTGCCTCTTAAAGAAAACACGTGCAGGAAAGCTGCATTTAGCCTTTAAATCAACACACACAAAGTCCATTATCAGCTGGGAAGAATGACCAAAATAGAGCCCATGATCTGTTGGAATTACTGTTTGTAATAACCAAAGTACATGATGTACTATTAGCTCATTTCTTAACATTATAAAGGTAATAATAAATTCAGCACATTGTTAACATAAGATGGTGTTTCTTCCCAATCTCACATTAAAATATCTACTTACCTCAAATAGGTTTTAATATTATTAGTTGTTGGTTTTATGATAATTCTCCGCCTTTAATAAATCTTTTCAGCATAGTGGGGTTCACTGGACACCACCAGGGAACCAGAATCATCCTGCTGACAAAAACAAAACAAAAAACAAACAAACATCAGAGCAGAATTTAAACTGCAAACCAGTCTGGGGATATCTGTGATTTAACCCTCATAAATCAAACAGAACATTTCAGGTATCCTCAGTGCTGCTTTACAGGCACAGACCATGCCTGTTTTGTTATTATTGTCCTTCTGTGGTGATCAACCCTCCCCTCACTCACTGCACCTGATTCATGCTTTAATGTGAGAGTTTTTTTTGTTTTTTTTATAAAGTGAAATGCTTTAGTTAGTTTCTTTTGGGTGATGGGTCCAGTCTACCAATGTGAACCGTTTACAATATTTTTTTGACTTGTATTAAAGTAACATAATTTTGGAGGAATGTAGACAATATCATTAAAAAAAACTACATCAGGATATGTTCCTATGGGGAAAATATTGTGACAGAGCTCACAAAAGAAAGGTGGTTTGATAGGATGCAAGACCTTTTATTTTGGCATAGATTAAAGTATATCATAAAGCTAAAAAAAGACAAAACTTTCTATTGAAGGTTTATGAAGTGGGATGACTATGGCGGGTGATTCCTCCCAGAATAAGGCATTGAAAATATTCATATAGCTAATTAAGGAGTTTATGCACAGCTATTTATTTTGTTCATGAAGATAATTTATATAAAATTAAGTTTAATAAAAATATAAAGCCTAATACCTTTGAAATTGTATATTTAAAGTTAATTATATTGCTAAATAATAAATTATATATTATAATAATAGTACTACTCAATGGTGCACTATTAGTCTTTGATTGAAATCCAGTTAGAAATGTGTCCAATCAGCAAATTCAGTGTCAGAAATGGTGATTTGGGATTGTCTTGACCAGTACTCTTTTAAAGGTTTAATAGCTGCAGATGTGACGTCCTCATTCATTTGAAGCATCTTTTTCTCCAGGAGTGCTGCTGTGATTGTGCACTATGGTAACATTTGTTATTCATGTTTCAGGGTAAAGGTCTCTTCGCCAAAAGGAGCATCAAGAAAGGAGAAACTATTTTTGTTGAGCGACCTCTCGTCGCTGCCCAGTTCTTGTGGAATTTTTTGTATAAATATAAAGGTGAGCTGTGCTGAAGGAACGCTGTATCCTGAGGGCACTTTGCAAGTGGTAAAAGTGAGAAGTTCGTTCATTTTAATTCCACTCTTTTCTTCTTTTTGACAACAAGAGAATAAATCACAAAAAAATAAAATTAAACGTGTGAAATATTTTGTAGAGTGCGAGAAGAAAGACTGCAATTAGCCTTAAATGCATGTTTTATAAGTCAGGCCGATGTTGCATTAATCCTGACAGATGTCTCCAAATGCACTTGGTTATCACTGAACAATCTGAGCTCCTGGATTGACTCTGGAATCAGTGAGATCTGCGGCTATGCTTTCCTCTTACAGCCTGTGATTTCTGCCTACGAGCTCTGGAGACCGCAGAGGAGAATGCGAGGAGGCTTAGTGGCATCCCCGGCCTGAGCCTCCCTCATCCTGAGCTCTGCCGGGTTCGACCCGAGCTGCACCAGGCCTGCCCTCAGTGTCAGGTAAGTCTGTCAATCCCTGAGAGGAGCCCTGTTTGTTGTCGAAATAGATCTTGTTATTTCTTTTACTTATAAGCCCCCAACTGTCAGAAAAGCCCAGACTGACCGGGACAAGGTCTGAATTTAAAGCCAAAAGTGAGCAACGGGAGCTTCAGACAACACGGCTCGCAGATCAATATTTAACTCCTATAGCGCCAATCAATAAGTCAGTTTCTCTTTTTGTGTTCAGCAGAGAAAAGAGAACAGTTAGCCCCTCGTGGTTTGTTTGTTTGTTTGTTTATTGCTCATCTGCAAATGAATTACGCGTAATTTCACGGCTCTTTGGGTTCATTTTCTGAGTCACATTCTGGTTTAACACTGCAGTCTGGGAGTCATCAGACTGAAATCATCAGCTCAAAAGTAGATATTGTCCCAAAATGATTAACATCCATGAATATTTTGTGAAGGTTCTGGAGCAGTTGTTTCTTTTCTCTCAAATCTCCACAAAAACTGTTTGCATTCACCTAGACTGACAATTGAGACATTATTTTGTGCGAATCGGCCTCTCTCTCTCTCTGCAGGTGATGTACTGCAGCAGCGAGTGTCGGCAAGCGGCAGCGGATCAGTACCACAGGGCTCTGTGTTTGGGACCCTCTCAGGAAGATCCAGATCACCCCATCAACAAGCTCAAAGACGCCTGGAGGTGAGAAATCGCACTGTTCACATGCTGAATGAGAAGAAGATTCTGAACCTGTGACTTGGAACAGGACAAAGCAGGTCAGAGGACGGACGGATCAAACAAAAGAAGACATATTGAGGAGAAACCTGCAATAGATGGAGAGAAATATGGACGTAATGAAGGCTGAGTCCAGACGGACGGCTCTGTTTGTTTCTGAAGTAGAGCATAAATGGAGCTTTGAGACTCCGTTCGACTCCCAGACAAGTACATCAAATAAATGGGTTTGAAATCCAAGTAAAGCTCAGCTGCCAATTTTCACACATCAGGAGTGAAGATCACTCTGTAAAGTCTTAACGTCACTCCCGGCGCCGCGCTGCGGCTGATGTGAGACGACTTTAAGAAAGGTTTTGTTGCAGATGTGTGTTTTCACCCCAAAGCTCCATCAAGGCTTTCAGAGGTCATTCCAAACTGTGCGCCTGTAAATGTGACAGATGTTTAGTTTCTATTGTTAATTTGTCTTTATTTTGTTGACTTCAATGCGTCCTGTGTTCCAGGAGCATGCATTATCCTCCGGAGACCTCCAGCATCATGCTCATGGCTCGGATGGTGGCTGTGGTCAAACAGGCAAGTGCCTGCTGATTTTCATCTTTCATGGTCCAGGTTTACCGCAGCGAGGGAAGTAATCTCACCGCTGCGTTTTCGAATAGAATCAACAAATATCACAAACACAACGCAGTCACCTCACTGTAAAGGGGACAGAGCGCACGGCATGTAATCGAATGCGTCGCCGTACTTTATGGTGTTAAACGTAGCTTGAAATGAACTTTCTGTTCGATATGCTGGTAATTAAAAAAAAAGTTGCACGTTCAATTTTGATGTTTCCTGCTTGATGAGACGAGTGTTTGTCGCTTCCTGCCTGTGCTGCCATCAATCATGAGCTCGTGTGAACAGATGGAAAACCTTTAAGCCATTCTAATGTCTAGATATACAAAAGACATTCTAATGTTTAATAAGGTCACATCAGTTCATATATTCAGTTAAATTATAATAAAGTTTTATGAGATTCTCTTCGATACAGTAGATCAAACCATATTCTGCTTACACACTACAGTCTGAGTTTTTTAAAGTCTTTGCTTTAGGATGAAGTTTGTTTGAAACTTTCTCTCAAATAATGTTGTAATTAAGAGTAATTTCCTCCACATCTCTTCTCTGTTTTGTTGAAATAGATTATTGTCGGTGAAATATTCAGGAAGTGTGAGGAAGCGGTGCAGCGTCGTCCTCACACTGCCGTGTGTGTTTCTGTTGTTGTTGTTGTTTCTGCTCTGCAGGCCAAAGATAAAGCGCACTGGCAGAAGCTCTTCTCTCACTTCTGCAGCCGCACTGCCAACGAGGAGGAGGAGATCGCCCATAAGCTCCTGGGAGAGCAGTTCAGAGTGAGTTACCTTCATGTTATTTCTGCTCCAGAGGTGAAACGCGGCCGAGGTGCGGGACGCACAAGGTTCAAAGACAACATCACACTCTTCTTCACAGCTCAGTGAGCAAGTCGGTGAGGGAGTTTCAATCCCCTCTGCGGCCACTTGTGCTTGTGATGTATGTTTTCTCTTACGTAAAGTGGTTTATTTATTTATTTGTCCCGATGCTTTCAGGGGCAGTTGGCGTTGTTACACAGCCTTTTCACAGCAGCACTTTATGACGACCATCTCAGTCGGGTGAGTGAATCTCCAAACGCCGCTCCGACACGATCTCAGGAAGACTCGGCTTATTACAGTGTCTCAGAGGTGAACTTTGGGCCAATGTTTGCCTATTTTTTTTTTTTTTTTGGCCTTCTCTGCCTTTTAAATGTTGCTTTACCTATTAAATCACTTTTTTGAATCACTTCAGTTTTCACTGTGGTGATGATAATGATGATAAGTCATTATTACATTTCAGCAACTACAAAATAAAGAATTATTCCTCTCTCAACATCCCAAAGCCTTATTGATGTGTTCTGTTTACTCAGACTTGATATTTTAAGTCATCTGGAAATGAATCAGACGGTTTGGTTTGAATCACTTTCATTATGTAATAATGCTCACAAACAGCTATAGATCCCAACATCACTAAATGAAGTTAAAAACGTTATAAAATGTTTCGTTAGATTATTTCTTATCAGCATGCATTAATCATTTTTCTCACAAATGAAGAAAATGCTTGTATTTGTTATCCTCCTTAAATTATTTGCATATTTAAACTTTTTCCTGGGGGCTACTAAGTGTTGCAATTTACATAAATTCCAAATACTGTCTGTACAAAGATCACCCTGGTAAAGCATTAATCATCTCCGCTTGAAGGAGAACGTGAAAAAAATACTTGAAGCATTTCTCTGAACTGACCCGTCACGCGGCTCACTAAGATATGAGTAACTGTGTAGTGAAATGTAGTTATTTATCAAACTTCCAGCTCTGCTGTGATCTACAAATAATTTGCAGGAATTCTCTTTACTTCACACGCTGTTCGAATCGATTGTAAATGAAAGTGTTCCCGTCTTGCAGTGGTTTGTTCCTGAAGGTTTCCGCTCCCTCTTCGCTCTGGTTGGGACCAACGGTCAAGGCATCGGCACCAGGTTCGACCCCTCCGCTGCCTTCCGGCCGTCGTCTCAGATACTTGTTGAGTTTGGCTCACTTCTTTGTGTTTCTGTCCCCTCAGCTCTCTGAGTCAGTGGGTTCACGCCTGCGATGCACTGGAGCTTCCCGCCCACCAGAGGGAGCATTTGGACTCCTTTATCGACCAGCTGTACAAGGACATAGAAAAAGGTCACTGTTTTATCTCAGTCTTGCAGGGATTTTCTTTTTTTTTTTGGTGTAAATTATTTTGGTGTCCTCTGAGCAGACTTGCGCCGGCCGTGTTGTTTGGAGTTGAACGCTCGTTACTTTCTGGGTTGCAAGTTTCACTCGTGACCGTGCGCCGATTATGTAACCTGCCTGCTGATCCAAACAAAGGTCAGAAATGTGCATCGCTGATTGTCTCTCCCTTTGCAGAGACGGGAGACTTCCTCAACTGTGAGGGATCCGGACTCTTCCTGCTCCAGAGCTCCTGTAAGTCCCGGCGCTGCTTCAAGTCCAAGGTGCAGCAGAAGCGGCCTTCTGTTGACCCCTGATGGTTGATCTATGACCCCCACCCTCCATCCCCCTCCTGCAGGTAACCACAGCTGTATACCCAACGCAGAGGCTTCATTCCCCGACAACAATTTCCTGCTTCACCTCGGCGCCCTCAGCGACATCGCCCCGGGAGAGGTCAGCCGACGCGTCAGGGTCCGGGGTGATAAATTCTGGTCCGGGACAGACAGAGGGGAAGTGGGGGTGGGGGGTTGGTTGGGACCAGACGTCCCTCTCTCCCCGGTCTTCTTCTGCTCTCTTGTCGGGCGGCATTAGGAGGCCGGGACGTTCAGGATTGGAGTGGGTTTGTCAAGCTGTCAGAAAGATTGAGAAGCCCTGCATCCGCACGGCGCGGTAATGTCAGAGCAGCCGCGCAGAGCAAATCTCCCAATGCCGGCAAACACAAGAAAAGGCTTTGTGCGGCATTTTACTAGAGAAAAAAAAAAAAAGACAACAACAAAAAAAAAAAAAACGGAGGGACTGAACAACTCCCTCCATAATTGAACAAAGGCGTGTGGCCGATAACACAAGATTTCTGATGGGAATCTCAGAAAAATAAACTAAAACCGTTGAAGTTCACGTTGTGTCGCTTCAAGTGTGTGTGTGTGTTTTCTCCCCATTTTCAGGAGATCTGCATCAGTTATCTGGACTGCTGTCAGCGGGACCGGAGCCGACACAGCAGACACAAAATCCTGAGGTAAACATCTGTAATCCCTCGGATAACTCTCGCGGACGAGGGGGCCATATTGTTATGAAATCCACCCGGATCAATAAAAGAAGCCCTCCAGGCAATAATAGGCGGTCATGAAGCGGACAGGCTTCAGGCTCCGGCGGCCGCTCCTGTGCTCACATTCCTCATTGATTAAAATGATGTCAATTTCTCTGCGAATTTCAGCACCGTTACTCCTGGAGGAGGGAGAGGAGGAGGAGGAGGAGGAGGGGAGGGGTGAGGGGAAGTTTGTTTAACAAGTCTCTGAGCTGCACAAAGTTTTCAGAGCATCCGTTTGCTAATTGACAGTAGTCGGGCTCCACAAGGCGCCGTTTGAAGTGTCGCAGTCCCCCGTATCACACCCGCCAACCCGGAGCATTAATTGTACCACAAGTATTAATTACACCGTTAAACGGGCAGTTGCTCAAGTGTGCCTCAGTCGCTGGGAAGCCGCGGCGTTTCCTTAACAGGAGAACGCTCCTAATGAATTCAGCTCATTAGCGGCGCAACAATGTGACTTTTTGTTGCGCTTTTCCCAGGGAGAACTACCTGTTCGTGTGCTCCTGTCCAAAGTGTGCCTCCCAGACGGACGAGCTGGATGTGACATCTGAGGAGGAAGAGGAAGAAGAAGGCGAAGCAGAAGGTGAAACGGAGGGGGACGAGCTGGAGGATGAGATGACAGATGTCTGATGAAAGACCCGGCCATATTGTTCCCATTCCCGCCACTGCGCTAAGCGACCACGGCGCTCAGAAGAATGAAAAAAGAAAAGAAAAAAAAAAACCCCAGCCCGAACCTTCATCCACATTTCAGCAGAACGAGTCCAAATGTGTGAAGCGACGACATATTAGCAACGCACTTCACTTCTTCTCTCCTCTGAATCATCCACACGAGGCTGATGAGTCACTTGTTAAGGCAGTTCTGTTGTTGCTCTGCTTCTGCACTCTGGGGTTTGAAATAAAACACAGACAATGATCCGGTCCCGGATTTTCTGGGAATTTGGAGCAAAGGACAACGTTGGCTTCTTTTTGGAATGATCAATGGCAAAATGGCAAATGCACATCTCAGAGGCAAAGTATGGTTTCTGTTTAAACTCATTACACCTGAAACACCTAGAAATGTATTTCCAGACTTTGGCCTAATCTGACAGCCGCAGCCTCCAGTAGCTCCTGGTTCTGCACAGACGTGTTTACTAGTCGTATCAGATTTTCTAACCATTTACATCAATCCTGTCACAGCTGTCAGTATTGGGCAGGCGTGCGTCTCGTAATCAGAACTCCTGGACCGTTTGTGATATCTAGAATTGTCAGAACTACCGGACAGATAAATAGTTTTGCATCCTGAAGTCATTAGGAGACGTCAGCCCAGCGTCATTCAGTCACATGATTGACTCCTCAGCCCAGTTTAAAAAGAACGTAAAGGGGGTTCAGATCCAACATTTTTCACCTTTAATTTCAGAGAAAGGTCCATTGGCTAAGACAGCAGCCAGAAGAAAGTCCAAACTACAAAATGTGTAACAAAAAAAAACTACCTCAATAAAACACTAAGAGAAAATCACTTCTATACTTCTAGAAAAAACATTCCTCCTTCAGCGTTTTCCCAATTTTTTACCCATAAATACACTATTGGATTGGAATTGTTTTTTCTACTTGAATTGTTGCAAATATCACACGAAGAGAATGGCAGTATACAGTTAGTTATTTTTGTACGTTTGTCTACATCAGGCTTGTCAAACTCCCGAGTTTGACTCCGACTCCAAGTTGCGAGGCCTCAACAGCCCGAGTGGGCCGGGTGGGTAAAATAGTTCCGGATCAACTTAGCATTTTAAACTAAATATTCACAGATCCAAACGATTACTGACAAAAAATAACTACAATTTTGACATAAAACTAATTTTTCTTTGAAACCTTTTGGTGCAGAATACATTGAAATGTCCAAAACATTTTCAAACTGACAGCATGACTCTCAGACTGGTTTGATGGCAGTGCGGTAGCGCCACAGATATCTCAGCGCCGGGCTTGGTGGTGTTTGCTACTCCTCAGAAATTTATGAAAAAAATCTGTTTTCTTTGGAATTTTGCCATTTGGTGGGCTGGATTGAAGCTTCTCGTGGGCCTGTTTTGGCCCACATGCCTTATGTTTGACTCCCCTGATCTAAACTATGGTAGCCAGGTTTAATTTAGCCTTAAAATATTAAGATATTACAAGTTCTATTATAGACTTAGCTGGCTTCCTGCTCCAGCCGTGACGTGAAGGGAACCTGCTCCTCCGTAACGCACTGGAAGAGCGAGCCTGACAGATTTAGATATGAATTAATTTAAAGCATCAAGGTTTCATGTGCACACATATTTTTTTTCCTGCTCTCTGCCCACATAACAATAGCAGAAGTGTTGGCAAAGCTTGCTCCTTAATTTTTTTTTCCCCCTGGAGAAACCATCAGGGGATTTTAAACGTGTCTTAAACCATCTGTTTGAGTTGAGGACGAATTTGCGCTTTATTCAGGATTATTCTCACCTAAAACCCCTTCTAAGATGTGTTAGTCTCTCCGGTGAGCTTGTTAAGTGTTTCGCTTGTCTGTGAATCAATACCTGTAGTTTTTATAACATCCGGTCTGTTTAAAGGAAATTTCACAGCTATATAGGGTTGAAAAACATCTCTTCATGTCTGGTTTACTTGACCGTGACCTTGTACTATCAAACGCTTTAAGTACAAATGTGGCGGTAAACAGCAAGCATGAAATACAAGAATAATCACATCTTTTTTTTTTCCCAGCTGCACTAGATACAAAACAAAATTAGCATTTAGTTGCGGCTGACAGCTCGATAATAAAATGAGGGATTTAACTTAACATTTCATTTGGAATAATGTTGCATTTAAAGCAGAATCTGGTCCAATAACTCACTGTAGAAATCACATTTGTGTGGTCTAAGTGTCGAAGTGATAGCTGGCAATTTAGATTCATATTTTTAAGCACATCTATTACTGTTGTGCTGCTGCAGTCAATCATAATGGTAAAACCAAAACAAAGCTGAGCTTAAATTACAGGAATCGGATTATTTTAACGTTTTGCAGCTTAGGCTGGAAGATTCACTATAAGATTGGGGGGGGAGTAATAGTGCCAAAAAAAATAAGCGCTGATTGCTCGCTGCACCTCAAGTGTTGAATAGAAAGTCTGCTTAGGGGTGAAAATATCATGAATGTTGATATTTTGAAGAGTGCAGTATGAGTCATGAACAGAACAGCCTAAGCCTGAGTTAACCTGTTGTCTTAGATACAGTCGCTTCATTAAAGATGGAACTTAGGTCGCCAGCAGTATTTCAAAAGACGTGTTTTCTTGATTCGGGAGTGTAAAAAGTATCCGTCGACCTGCCGCTTTGCAGCCGTCCCGGTGCTGATGGAGCCGTGCAGGGAGCGACGCTGCAATGTGAGACGGGATGCGTAATTCACTTCACAGTTAATATCTGAGATTAGCTGTGAAGCCGAGAGACGGCGCTTATCCTCGTGTTGCTGCCTCTAATGAAACTCGGAGTACAAGAAAACAGTACGTCGACTCCTTAGAACTCCAGGTTCAGTCTGTCTTTGTATGGATTTTTTTTTTTTTTTTTTTTTTTTTTCATTCCTTACAAAGGAAGCAAAACGATTAAACAAAGCTTAAATTGTTCTCAGGAGGGTTCCCCCCCTCCTCCTCCGACTTCTAAAGTTTCTTACATGACTATGCACATCATGCTGAAGAGCCGCACTATTTATATTCCAGTGTAATTACAGCCTTGTCATATGGGAGGCATCCCGCCAGTGAAATATAGTTTGGTTTTCATAGCGTGATCAATGGGGTTAAGTTAAACCTTACTTAATGTATTATGGAGACCTTGAGTAGAAAATTGCTTTGTCAGTAACTGTTTGCCCTTTGTTGTTGAAAACTGTATTTCAAAGCGCAGTTCCACATCAGTGGAATTGCTGCTGCCGCCCCACGCGAATCAATATTGCAACAATGACTGTAATCACAAATCCCAATATTTTCACTTACTCAACAAAGATTGAAAGTATCGAATGGCTAATCCCGCGTCTCTCGGCCGGCGTCCAGCGCGGCTGTGTAAGTCACATGTAAAATTTAAATGTTTTAACAGCAGCAAACAGCAGGCAGGGAGTTGTCATTTTTACTGCTCTGGCATAAAGCATTGAAATTGGATGTCTGTCGAGTCATTTATCTGGTTTACACACCTCCTGTCTTTTGCTACACAAGATGGTACTGCGAAAATATTTGTTTAGTCCTTGCATAGCAACTACAAATCCTCTTTCTGGAGAGGGTGAATGAGCTTTTTCTTGTAATGGCGTTTTGGTGGATTCTCCTCTCCACACAGCAGCTCGTATTGCAGATCCGACTTCACATCAATAAATCTCAAACTGGTGATTTTCCAAGTCTTTCTTTGTGTCCTCCCGTTTAAAAAGTCAGCACTAACAATCCACTTTCAAAAAAATCGACCGTGTGTCCAACACCTGATTTAGGGTTTTTTTTTTTTTTTGGCTTTCCTATCGAGCTTCAGTTTTGCTCAAAAACTGTTTGGTTTTTTTTTCTTTTTCCCCTCTTTTCCTCAAAAGCACCTTTCTCGACTCAAAAATAGGAACTTCTAAGCTGCACGCTCAAACTTTAATGTCGGAACACAACTTTCATCTCAAAACTTCTTTCATATGAACCAAATCTGCCCCAAAACTCACCTCAAGCTCATTAAAATTTCAAACAACCAGCACATATTGGTGAGATCAATAAATGGAGAGAGCACCTTGGATCATATAGTTTATACCCACTGAACAGCTGCTGTACATTAACACAGTACATAGAACTTCATTTACTTAGGGGGAAACTGCAGTTTAGCTGAATAAAATGAAGTTTTCTATGCATTTATTATATACGTACATCAACAAGACATAGATGATTTTATTTTGAAATGAAAGAGTACCAAAGATTGACTACTAGATGTTTTCTCACATAAGATCCATCATAAAAAAACTCAGATGTGTTCATTTGATGTATTTGGTATCTGTAGTCTGCAACTGTTATGGTGGTTATTTTCACTAAAGCTTATAATACAAACACACCCGCAGTGAATTCAGTTCTAAAATGAGTTTTTCAATTAATGCAAATTTATCCCCCATTGTTTTATTTAATTTGCATTTCCTTTCTAAAAGACTAAGAGTAAATGTTCCTGCTGTTTTCATAACATTTTGAAGAAAATTGAAGAAATTCCTGGAAGACGCACCATCAGTGAGCTTTAAGTTAGATGATCTACAGTTAATGGAAGGTGAGTGTCTAATTTCATCAGATCCAGGAGAAAAAGAGTCTTTCCAGGTTTTTCAGGCCCTCGTTCAGTCCTGCCTCATGTCCAATGCTCCTCCATTAACCTCCACTCAGTCCTCAGCTTTTGCATCAAATTTATACAGGATGCATGAAAAAAGAAAAAAAAAATGTGAGAAGCGAGCACATTATATCTGAAGTAATACCCACCGGGGACGGAGCGGGGTCAGAGGTCCTCTGCTCACATCCTTTCCACAGGCCCTCCTCCCACATCAGCTGTGCTCCTGTGAGCCGGTGCCAGGAGCGCCGTAACGTCAGCGCCGGGGTCGATCCCGACCTGCAACGTGGACAATATAGGTCTCCGCTTCATACGCCCTGGTGCTTTAAAGTAGAGGAAGCGTGGAGGTCTGATCTGACAGAAGTGGGCCGTTTGGGAAAGAGAAGGAAAATGGAGCAACCGCACGGCGAAGATCTGAAGCTGGCATATTAGTGTCGCCGTTAATGCAGCTGGAGGAGTGAAACCACTTGACGTCAATTAAACAGACGTTTTCTGTTGTTTTTTGCTCCCCAAAATTAACATCGTGCGTAGGAAATGCACAACATCAGCTGTAACGAGGAAGACTGAGCAAACATTGTCTTAAAGCTGAGCAGCTTATGTAATTGCGCGCTGAGATCCATGCAGCTGAATAAAATATGAGCGGAGCCTCATGAGATGTGGAATAACTCACAAAAGGTCAAAAAATGATTCCTTTGTAGTAATCATAAATGATATATATATATATATATATATATATATATATATATATATATATATATATATATAGCGTTGCACAGCTGCACTTTTCCTGTTAAGTGGTTCCAGGTTGAAATTAATATAACTTCAATAAAATAAAGCTCCCATCAAAGTTAATGAGATATTTTCATTATTTTTTAACACCTATCTGAATATCTTGTCTTATCCATTCAACAGTTTTGAGTCTGAATAAAAAGCAATTAAAGATTTTAGAATGTAACTAGAAAAATGTGAAGCCCTGTATTTATGTTATAGCACCATAATTGTTTACTACATTTAATTTTAGTACTTGTATCACAAGCAGAAGTGTGCTGTAGCAGTTAGCACCGCCGCCTCCTGCTCCAGTCTGGACTCAGGCTCCTTTCTTTGTCATTTGCATATCGTAGCTGTAGATTAATTCCTTTTTTTTTTTTTTTTTTACTTCCTTCCAAAGTCCAAACTCCTGACTTTGAGGTTAATTGTTGATCCCGTAGGTGTGAGTGTGACTGGGGTTGACTGCAGCTTCCTCCAAATTGGACAAAGCATTAAAAACGACAGACTGCTTCCTGTGATGACAAACCTAACCACCCAGAAACACCCCTGAAATACAGCACCGCATTTAGTCATTTGTTGCGATCCCGGCAGCAGACCGTCAGTATCACTGGTTTAAGAGTAAAAACTCCACGAGCTTAAGTTTGCTGCAACCTGCTGCTGATTTATCCCCCCCGAGGTCAAAGGTCGACTGTCTTGTTTACGACCGCTGGTGCTGAAGTTTTTCTGAGCGTTGCACTTTGAATGCTTGAAGTGGGAAAGCTATGAAATGGAAGCTGGTTTTTCAGACCCGAGAGGAGTGAGCGGGCCCCGCTACGGGCCCCATATGGAAACAATCTTCAGCCCACATTAACCCCGTCCGCACCGCTTACTGCAACGGATACCGCCGCCGCCGCCGCCTCGGAGGGCTACGCCACAACCCCGCTGATGGATGACCGCTTCATGCCAAATCAGCTAACCTGAAGTAAACGTTATTGCACTTTAGCTCACCCTGCATTAAAATAAACATACCCAGAAACACAGTTTAAGGAGACAAACATGGCTTCTGAGTGACCTGTTGGTTTTGATCAGCGTTTCAGATTTCTGCGGTTCCAGTACTGCCGAGGCCGTTCCTGTGGTTAAAATCAAGAACGGTACAAATCGCTGGCCGTGCGTCTGCCGTGTAGTCATTTGGGATACTTTGAAACACTGCGGCCATTCCAGTAACCTCGCATTCATCTTCAGGGAGAAACGTTTAAGGCCTCAATGTCATCGTATAAATCTTGCGGTGCGGCCTGAGCCTGTGAAACGGAACATGAAGAATTGAGTTATGAATCATCCAAACGGAGGCTTTAGCATCACAAATGTAGCAGTGAGGCAGGTCACATCGACGAACCAACGCCACTGATTGAAAAACAACAAGAGGAAAGCTGATTTTATGACGCTTGATATGTTTCTGCGACCATTTCTTCTTTTTGTGTGAAAGCGGAAGCGTTCAATAGGAGGTGAAACGTCAGAAATTACAGGCTGGACAGTGAGGTTTTGGGTTGCTTCACTGTAGAGACTGAGAGCAAACAGAACAAAGTGAAATTTGATGGATAGCTGAACCAGTACAATCCTGCTGACACTGAACATACTGAGCTGATGACTAGTTCAAGTAGTTTGTTTGGGTTCAAGCTCTTTTTTTTCCCCTTTCTGACCCAACTAGTGATTAATCGATGGTCTGTTAATTCAGGACTGAAATATAACGTATAAACATTCGCCGCAGACACTCATGATTTCCCAAGTGTGAAGCAGACCGATTCGGATGAAGGCAGCAATTTTTCATTAGTTGCATTTTCAGATCAAGTTTTACTTGATCTGTTAAAGATCTCAACATCTGCAGAGTGGATTTCACAGATCTTGCTTTTCCAACGAGTCCTTTAATGAATGCTTTATATACTATATTAGCATACTATATTTATAGACTATATTATATACTACTTTATATACTATTTATATATAGTTTGCCCATCCATCCATCTTCTGTATCTCTTTATCGATTTCTGTTGTTTTCCATCATATTTCATGCTTTGTTGCATTCAGTAAACAACCTGCTTTTCCTCTCTCCTAATCATAATAATGTACTTTTATCAGCTTCGGGTAGGATTAGGGTCACATGACACCATGAGCTGCCTTTTCTTAACTGTCAATATGAGTGCATGCAGTTTAATAGCTGTGGATGTTAGCGGGCTAACATGCTAACTGGGTAAACATGGTAATGCTGATGCTAATGTTGACCTGCTGATCTTAGAGCGAAGTTAACAAATAGAAAAAAAAAAAAAAAAAGGAAATATTCTGTTTTATAAACAGAAAAATCTGATTAAAGTTGAAGGCAGGTGCGAAGACGTCTTTTGAGACTTTGGAAATGCGGATCTCATTAGCCGAGGTATTTTCTCCTCCGAGCCATCTTTTCTTCCCCCTGTGGTCGAGGCCCCACGATGACCTCGGCGATGTGCGCATTCTGTATTTTAGGTTTGCGGTTTCGAGGCTTCGACAATTAAAATAAGGCCATTGTGCCATATATGAACAAGGTCAACTGTGATCAACTGTGAATGCCTCCACAAATTCTTTCTCTAAGGTCAAGCCAGACATTCCCACTGAGACCAAACACGGTCTGACTCATGTAGTGCAAATGAGGCATTTGAAACACTCTGGCTATTGAGCTTTATCTCGTGCTATCTCCTTCTCACATCTCTCGCTGGACATTCAGCACATCCTTGCTGTGTGAGGCTAATGCTGTCTTTGGGCTTTGGCATTTCATAGTGCGAAAGGAGCAACAATATCCAATTATGCACAGCTTATTCTCACAAGTCAGTATCGTAAGCATGCTAGCAGGATCGGCTGGTCAAGATAAGACACTTTCCAATATCAAGGGCTTCTCTCACATCCTGTGGGCAGCTGGTTGATGAACGGCTCGTCACAGAAAAGGTCACATTTGTGAACCGATTACAACGGGAATCTTCTCACACAACGCAGGAATGATGAAAATGGTTTTCCAGTCAGTTTTTTCTTTCTTTATATTTGTTGTATAAAGTTAAGTTCAACACAGCTGCAAGTTGGAGGAGCAATACATGAAAGCTGCTTTCTAATCTTTATTTGGATTGACCAAAATCATTCACGGAAGAGTTAAAAACAAGTCTTCCATTGACTCGATTGTTAAGATTTTTATTGCATTATCGAACAAAGGACTTGACCTTTGTTTACTCTGTGCTTACGCAGTGTGCAATCCAAATGAAAACCGAACAGGTCCATGCTGTGTTTATTTGTTTTTGCATTCAAGACTTCGGCCTACATAATAGTTAAAATGAATAATTTTAATTTATGCGTCATTTTTTTTTTATAATAATGCACAAGGGAATTTAAACTAAAACTTTATTATTTTCTTGATAATTTAGATTATTAAGTCACAACGGACACACTTCATCTGGATGCATACGATTGTAGACTATACCTCAAGAAATATAAATTCCAGGAAAAGGCTAGAAATAACATTTTTTTTCCCTTTAAATCCCAGAGCCTGGATAGTTTCGTACACCTCCAGCCTCTCGGGGCTTTCTTTCACATATGGATTGCTACATTAGCCCCGAGGACTCATGACAATTTCGTGTTCCCATCAATCTCCAAAAGGTTTGCGGGGGTCTCACCGAAGTGAGCCTTTCAAGCTGCACGGTCTCCATGTTTGAGTTGAAGAGAAAATGATCCAGCATCTGTAGATTTCACTCCTCCCTCCGAAATGAAACGAAATGGCCTTCGTGAGAAAGTACGGCGGTTCTCCCTTCCTGCTTCATCACCACAGGCCCTGAGGACATACTTTGACCATCATGGGGGAGGCAGGGGGTGGCATGCCTAATGTTTTGCAGTTATTTGAGGCCTTCACAATTTCCATTGATTACTCATGAAAAGACCGCGGAGGAGCCTTGATTTCTGCAGGCCACTATCATTATGTTTCGTGCGTTCAGGGTGAGAAAACCCAGTTCTTCATATATGCTGCATTTGCACAAACACACTCTGCATTTCCTGACATGAAATGTTGCTGTACGTCAATAATATTCAAGTACAAACCCGAACAAGTCCTCACAGTAATGACTTTCATTATTTGGTGGCCTTGATCGCTCTCAATAGAGACAAAGCCCAGAGCTCGCATGCAAAACACTCAACAGTTGCATCTGCTGCTTTTAGCTTTTGTGTTGTGATTATTTTTATTATTTCGTGTTGCGTCTTCATCCACACCATGGCTTTTGCAGTGCAGTATGAAATATTGTTGAATTGCCTCGTGTTTGAAAGCTGCTTGAAAAAAATGAGTTCTCATTGCCGAATTGGCATCTGATTTTTTAACTTTTTCCTTTCACTGGTACTTTCTTTTCATCTTTTAATGAATCGCAACTTTAAAAGCCATCAACAAATGTCAGAGGGCTTCATACGGTGTTTGACTGAAGCACACATGTAACTGAAAGGTGAACGTCCTGCTTTTCGATCGTGCTGCCGGGAGTAACAGTCCTCCGACGGCTGCTTGAATGTATGTTGGTTGAAAGAAAGCCTGTGACACTCATTTATCTTTCTGAAGCCAATTGGGAAACACAAATTATATACATGTCATGTGTGACTGCATTTTTACATTTTCCCAGTGATTTTCTTTGTGTTGTTTGTCTAATAGTGTTTCTGTTGAAGCCATCCTGGTTTTTGAAAATATGTAATCAGTCCTCACAGGATTGCAGAAGTATAGATATTGATTGATTTTCTTTGTATATAAAGTTTACTCATCAATGCAAAATGGGACTCATAGCCCAAAGTTTGCATTTATCTCCCAGATTTCTCTTCAGTTTACTGTGAACTAGTTATCAGCAAATGATAGTACAGACAATTTATACTTGAGTTTGACGACTGTTACTTGAGTCAAGCACTGTTGTAATGACGCGTTCTCAAAAAATAGTTGGAGTTTTTGTTCAAACTTTCATATGATTCATCTTAAAAATGCAAATGTCTATATAATTATGTCTATATAATTTGAAATAACTAATATTAAATATAATAATAAATGTAGAAGTTGCACTTTTGCAACTTTTCCCAGTTGCAGTTTGGCTACAGAAATGCTAATCAAAAGGTTTGAATAATAATTAAATCTCTTTGAATAGTAGTCCATAATAGGAAAATGAATTAAATTTGCATGATATAAATTATCCATGAGTGCAGTTAAATACTTATAGTTACACTCTAAGTGTTTAAAATAAAATGCTATTTTATGACAATAATATGAGTGTTTCCGATTTGTTTCTCCCCTTCCTATTCACCATGTTGTGCAGGTTTTCTAATATTATAAGAACATTGAAATACAGAGAAAAAGGTCTTTTTTTTTCGTTCTACATGGTCTGTCAACAAGTCGCTATCGTAGAGCAACAAATCCTCTTCTGAATACATTGCTTATCAACAAGCCCCGTGTTAAAAGGAGAGCTCCCTTTATTAGAAATATTATGAGTCATCAATATCACCCCGGAGCGTCGTCTACAGTGAATTACCAAGCAACACAGCGGCGGGGACAAACAAACGGCACATCGTCGAGCAACAGCTTCACTATGCATCTGACACCCGTCCATTAAATGGAAAGATAAAACCCTTAAATGAGACCATTTTTAATCCCGCAACAAATTCCCAGATGGCTCAGGACTCTCGTGCACGTCCAGCTGAGCTCTGATCGGTCTCCGTTTTGAGAATCACGGCGTTCCCGATCGTCCAGATAGAAGAGAAGCGCATGCCTCTGAAAGGCCCACGTTGTCTGAAACCAAACTGTTCCAGAAAGTTTTGTGATTGAGCTCAGGGGTGCAGAATCCACCGGGGCTGAGAGTGGGATAGAAGCACAAGCTGGAAATGTGATTAAGGCCTGAACCTCTGTGGTGGGGGATCCGTTCGACAAATCCCAGACCCAACACCGTAATTCTGCCGCGGTCCCTCTGGAGACTTTTAGCATTTTGTTAACATAAACCTGTTTACTGTGACATGGGATGAAGGCCCCTGAAGTGACAGATGTTTCTCTAAAATGGGAGGGAAAATTAGGTTTTTTTAAAGAAGTTGGGGAAGGGTACTGAGGTGGGAGATACAGTGTGGTTAAAAAGAAAAACACTCAAGTTGCTTTGGGCTGATTCAGCCTCGTTCTTTCTCTTGGTGAAAGGCTTGCATGTAGATATGGAAAACACCTTCTCTGGTTCAGAGAGCAAATTAACTGCGCAGTCTCCACTCTTCCCTCGCACAGCGAGACAGTCCACAAGTTTCCAGAAAGCCTTTGGGTTGTTTTAAATTCTTGGAGGTTCGGGGTCATTGTAGCCTCAACAAAAGTGTCTCAATAATGAAACAGTGCGAGTTATGAAGTCAAACAGAGACCACATCCCCGTTGAAGGAAAAAACAACACTCTGGAATGGGTCTGACTTCATAGAGAGAAAGAAATTCAACTCAAACACAATTTCATTCTTAATCTTATGAAATTACTTATATGGAACACTGACGTTTTTCTACTTTTATTATTAATAGACATCAAAACGTGTGTTAAATGCTGAAAGGAAATCACATATAGGGTGCATTACACCACTTTGGAAGTCACGTAGCGATGAATTGGCCTGTTCAGGATGAGCTGGAGGATGGATCTACGTGCATGCAGCCGGCGCACGGTGCGGTGTGTGTGTTGACTCTGCCCATAACTCAGCAATCGAGCCGAACTGCCTCGAGTTGAAATGGCCTCGCTCCGTGTTTCAGCGCTTTAGTTCCTTCTGCTCGCAGGAAGAATTGCATCACAGACTCGGCAACACTGCGGTGTTTGTTCAATTGTAGCGCGGACGGCTCAAACGATGTGGAGGAAGTGAAGAAAAAACAAAGAGCTCTCTCATGAAGCTGGCGGTTCTGTTTGTGTGGCTGGTTGAAGATTCTTGAGACACCAGAGGGAAATCCAGCAGACCTTCAAAGAGACGGCACAGCGGAGAGTGTTGGCAGGCTGCTGGTTTGGACAGCTTGCATCCCGTACAGCACAATCTCAGCTAGCAGAGCGGCACACAAAAACAAAGCATCACTCACCAGCGCGGATGAACAAGCCATGTACAGGTCAAGACATTTAAACTTTCAAAGCAATTCCCAGCCAAGACGCGGTTATTGATTTGCTGCAGGCTGTGTGGAAAGATCATAGATTCGATCAAAATATGTGAAAGAAAACACTCAAATTCCTCTCTTTATTTGTGTAGGGAGAAAAGTTCAGGTGTCAGGTTCGCAAGTTGTTCATGTACCTTTTTGGTAACCTCTCTTCTCCCTGGAATCCAGAAGCTTTGACGTTAGGCTCCGTTGAATGATTGTAAGTCTCTATGATACATTTAGCCTATATATACTTTAAAGCCAGGCTTAGTCTTTTATTAAGTGACCTTTAAAGGAGTTTAAGTAGGAAAAAAAAATTCCTTTGCATAATAATAAAATTAGAAGCACTGATAGATAACAGGTAAAAAAAAAAAAAATACAGAATTAAAAGAGAAATGGTTTGAATGGAGGGTAAAGACACCTCTGAGAATCAGGGAACCTTAAAAAAGTTAACAGCAACCTGTTTTGGGAAATAAGGGACAATAAATAGTGAAGGCATTGGTTAAAATATCTTAAAACAATTCTAAAAAGCAATAAATAATGAGTGAAATGTAAGTATGATTTTTAATATGGCTTGTCTAGATTTAGTCTGGACTTAACTGATTTCAATTTGCACCAGTTAAAATGAACCAGAATCAGGATCTCCTGGCAGATAAAAGAAAACATCCAAGATGGTGAAAATAATTGTCAAAGGTGATGCAAAAAAACACAAACACAGCAATGACGTTTGAAGTCTTACCAATGAAGCGATGCTATATTGAAGAGAGTTCCAGCTTCACTGCAGCCCGGGGGGGGGGGGTGTATAAATATTAGCCCATCTAAAAGATCCCTCGCTAAACGTTAAGTGCTATACACGCTTCTACTTTACAGCAGTGGAACAAGTCTGTGTTTAAAGATGAGATATTCAATCTGACTGTTGCTATTGATCTCAGAGCTCTCTGCAGTTATGCAGCCACATTAGAATATTTTTATCTGGCAAGTTAAACACAGCATTTTGCCATCAGTATGTTTCTTATTAATCAAATACTTTGTTGCTGGAAAACACTGAATTCTTTGCAAGACAGTCTGTTACTCTGGCATCGTAGATAAAGTGAGATGTATTTTTTATTTTTTTTTACTAGTTTCACTTGCAGTGTGATAATATAATTTCCTGCATTGTGACATTTCATTATTGGGATTAAACATGTTACATTTTCCATTCTTATGGAGTTTAATCTTGAGCACTTACTGTGAGCCAGTATATAGCGATCACTTCTTGCTGGTTATAATATAAAAAATCGAATTCTGTTCTAGAAAATTTCCATTTTCTAACAGAAAAAGCAGTTGATGATCATCATTTCTACACATTATGCTGATTTGCAGTCCCAGGAATGGTGATCTTTGACTGTATACCTCTAACTGCTTGTGTACCCTGTAAGGCATATATTTATGAACGACCTGTGAATTGATGAATGCATTTCCATAATAGAAGAGGGCGCCTTCGCCATCGTGCACAGGAAGCCACTGAATTATAGATGCAGAAACAGGAAATTCCTCCCTTCACCCTCTGTCACTCAGGCTGCGACCTTGCACTAAATCAATTAGCGGCGCTGCAGGCAATCAGCAGACCTCCCCGGAGGATCCATGAATGTAGCCTTAATTCACGAGGGCCTCTTGGACCCCTCGCCTCAGCCCCTACCTGATGGGTGGGCCGAGCCCCTCTTCATGCAAACAGGACGGTCATTTCACGCTGTGCAAATCAAAGAGCAGTCGGGGTGAGATTATTTTTCTTCCCCTCTCCGCTGTGCAGCATCCTGTCTTTTGCACAGAAGCTCCTCTCCTGTGTGGTCAGGAGGCTCCTGTTCCACTGTGTGACCACTGCGAAGGTCCCACACTTTGTCTATTGTAATTGGTTTTTCCCCCCGCCCGGCCGTGGATCTTGTCTTTAACGGCACGGTTTCAAGGAAGCTGCTGGAATAAAAACAATTTATAGAGTAATTATCCAGGTGAAAATTGCCGTCACGTGTAAAGGCAAACATCACTGCGGCTTTTTGCTCAGTGCTGAGATAATGAATCATCAGATCAGTTAAATACGAGACGGATATCAACAAGTAAGATGTTTATGTGGGAGGAATGCAATATTTTCGCTGTCGTTTGAGATAAAGTGTTCTAATTGGAGCAAAAAGGCTCAAACAAATCAATACGCTGAAAATAAATTAAAGTAAAAAAAAAAAAGGCCTGAGATGAAACATTATTTCTTGTGCAATCAGATCAGAACACATGGAGGGCGGCAGCGCTGCAGTGGGTTATAGTTTTATCTCACAGCGAGATGTTACCCAGTTGGTGTTGGACCTGGACTATTTGTGTGGAGATTCTTCCTTCACCCATAGAGAGCTGAGTTGTACAGTGCTAAAACTAAAGCTGGATAAAGGAATAATTAAAATGGATGTAAGCAAAAGCAGGGACTTGAAGCTTTTGACCACAATCAGAATTGATTTGCTCCTTGAGCAATGTCTTCACCCCTCCTTAGACTACACAGGTGCAGAGGATGCATTGATCATTGTAAAGAAATTAAGGAGTACAACAACGATAGAAACAAATCGTGCCAATTTTCCATACGGGTGTGAAAAATTCGAGATGATTTAAAGCTCATTCAACCATTTCATACTTCATTTCACATTTAAACTCACACAGACTAATTTTGATTATTGTTCCCGGAAAATACGAGTATTTCTTTTTCATATTTTCAGACATTTAATAGGCTTTTAAAATCGAACAAAAGCTTAATTAATGACGCATAATATTACTGTGCGAACTCATGAACGTTATCTTCTCTTTCAGCAGGCGGCTGGCTCAAGAAATGATCTCATGCGCCGAAAAGCATTCAGAGTTCTTGATTTCACACAAACCTCTAAATTCTACCCTGAAAAACTACAGTAGATTATGCTTTTTTGTTAAATTTGCCATGGCCATTAAAAGTTTGAGCACCAAGGATATGGTTAATATCACCAATAATCAAATGTGTTTTGCTGCAGCAACAAATAAACGACCCTGAAAACAGATAATCTCACTTTGTCCTGCTCTAAAGAAACAGCAGCAGGTATGAAAGTCTGCATTTTGGCACATGTCAGCGGCCCGAGGGGAGCAACCTAACCCTTTAATAGAGGGTAATGGATCAGTCAGGCTTTCTTCAAGGACCTCACATTATGCAACTGTCAGTCATGTAATCAGACGTTTCCCTTCATGTCTGCAGTCGTACTGGCTGCTCACGTTCTGATGCCCTCTCAGCGTTATTACACAAGACACTCCGGAGAGAAGAGACCACACGCTCAAGAGGGAAAGCGCTCCTAATCCGGGCCTGCCTCTCGTTACGTTCCTGTCTCCATCAATTACATTTGCAATGAGAAAATTATGGAAATTATTGGCAAATAGCTCACATTAGTTCTGCTAATTTCACATACTTGCCAGGCTTATCTGCGGATCCTTCATGCGTGGCTCCGAACTTCGTCCCGGGCTGGCTGGCTGTTTCCGTTCGGGGAACCTGACACTCACTCAAGCTTCCAGCCATTCAGTGTTTATCAGCAGGATCAATGCAGCATCTGTGTCTTCCTCCCCACGAGACCCTGTGGGATGTAATCCCTCTCCAGCCGAGCGGATCCTGAATCTTCCCATTCACTCGGGCTCCCCGGGGGACACGGGGCCACGTTTCCCATGGACCTGAATAACTCTGCATGCCGTCCGTGCTATATGCGGCATAAGATGGTGGGATTCTTTGACGCATGTGGTTTAGATTACCTCGTCTTATCGTGAATATGACTTGCATTTCCAAGGAAAGTGATGAGAAACTATTCGGGCGCCCTTGAGTGAAAACACACCTGCCCGCCCCCTCACATCTCCCTTTAACTTTCTATCACAGATAACGGGATCAAACAGAATGCTGTGGCTTTCTGTGATTAACTCTGATTTCCCCTGATCACATCTTAATAACTTTTCCTTTAAACATCTGTGTATTTCAGGATGAGAGATTCCCCAGGGAGTCACAGGCAGACGCCATGAACCAGTTAATGTATAAAATTCAGTAATGGAAATGACTCTTGTTCCGTCCACTATTTCAATTTTCCTGTCAGCCTGACGGCCACACTGAGAACTGGCGGGATTTATTTTAAATTATATTTAATTAGCAAATTGAACTTTGCCTTTCGTTTCGTGTTTATAATAAATAACAGTAATTTTCAGATGTACCGTTCACACAGTGCCCTTACCAGCCTCCCTTCTCTTCTCAACAGCGTAATGACCAATTATCACATCAGCCAAAGGATATTGCATAATTATCTCAATCAGGGTTGATTGTACCTCCACTTTATCTGCTCCTCTAACACATCTCCAGGACTCAGTTTGTGAAGGTGGGAAAAAAAAAACTGAAGGGGGAAAATGTGACAAATTGTTCTTTTGCTGGTTTGCTAGAAATCGACACGTGAATGTAGGTGCAACAGGTGAAACTGTTAATTGAGTGTGTGTCGCCAGTTAACTTGTCACATTGGAAAGTTCTTGAATATTTGATCATCTCAGAGACGAATTCCATCAACTTCAAGCAATTCAAAAAGCACAGAACCAAAAGATTTGTGATTTGTTAAAATATGGCACCTCCTCGGCGCCCCTTCAGATGGAATTGGTTTTTAAGTGGTGTCAGTCACGATATGTTGGTTTTTTTTTTTTGTCACTGGGAAAATATGAACTGAATGTTAATATGTGATAATTGTTCCTGAATTATTCTTTTCATGCACCACTTATGCTGTTTAGGATCTTATTTAGCAGCTAACTGCACTGAACAACCGTTTCAGGTCATCTTAGTGCGTTCGGTGGAAAATGAAGGAAAATGCATCATTTCACAAAGAGAGATAAAGAACTGTAATAAAACAACACAGGAGTTGTGAAAACATAAAGACCAGGGTTATCAACCATATTCCCATTATAATCTTAAGTATATGCAATATACTTATGTATATATATCTGTGGTATATACAACCAGACAAATAAATGAAGAATGAATAAAAAATATAGATATAATTAACATGATTCGGAGATAATTGTTACTGTTTGATACTTTCCATGAAACTCTGAATTTAACTAAAGAAGTTTAATTGAAGTATGGAGTCAGTTTTTGAAATATAAAGAGTAAAGTATTCATATTTGTGTTCAGATGTGGGGAAATTAAATAAAAAGTTAGGTAAAATAGCTTCAAAGCCCCTTACAGTAAAGAAGCAGAAATACTTTTGGCCTCTATTAAAAGAAAAATAAGGGTATTTTAACAAATTAGTGATCCTAAGGACATGAACTAACCCAGCAAGAACTGTTTGATAGAAGTTGCTTTAATTTATATTTAAATACCGATGAAAAAGGACAGAATTCAACGGAACTCACCAGAGTTCAAAAGTTTCCAGAAGCTGTTATCTGGTGCAAATATACACACAGAGATTACATTTAAAGGAACAAATTCTTGCAAGTTACGGAATTTCAACAATGTTTGGAAGAATAACCAACACGGAGCAGCAGGCCCTCAACCTTCATGCAGCATCAGTCAAATCGTGCGGTTCAGCAGTTCAGACACATCTAAATGCAACATGACTCTTTGGATGTTGTGCATCATTTAACCCCTTCTGCTTTTTCAGCAAAGACTCACGCGAGGTTTCAACAGTGAGGAATGTACAGACCAATCTCAGAGTCCGGAATAAGCAGCTCTTCACACCGGGCAGTAAATCATGCAGAGGTAACAAATCCAGTAGAGAAATGCATCCAGGAAGACAAAGAAGAAATAAACAATTCTGAATCTCTCACCTTTGTAGGAAGAACAAAGAATAAAGCGTGTTATATAGCTGTGATTTCCAGCTTAACTGTGAAGTGCGTGCACTGCGAGACCAAGGGACCGCTACTTGGAGCAGTAATTTATTAAAGCAGGAGGGGATGACACCTACAGCAGATTGCCTTATTATTTATAATGCTTGCTGCACGTTGTGTGAGAGGTTTTACAATGACGGCTTATGAGAGCGCGGCTGCAACGAGAGTTAAGTTAGAATCATAACACAACCTCTCCGCTGACAACCATCGACGTTTTTTTTTTTTTTTTCTTCTCCTCCTGCTGATTTATGTAACCTCTGGTGTTTAAGCAGCTGTAACATATGTTGGGATAAATGTAAGGCCGCAGGTGGAATTAGCAAGCCGGATTCTATTACTGGAGTGTTAATTGCTAAAATAATTTATATGCAGAAGTAGAATTAGGAGAGAAAACAATTTGCATTATCATACAATGCTGCGTATATATAAATAACCATTAAATAATCAGCTTTCAGCCGACTGTGTTTCAAAAGTATAAGAATACATCAACACACTCGTCTGTTAAAATGAATCAGGCTATAAATACAGGAAGCATATCCTGATTTTACCCAGAGTTAGTGTTGGAGAAGTGCACTGAAAGTGAGGTAACCTCCTCTATAACCCCCATCTATAATTCATGAAGTAATGGGATACACTGCACACAACATGGAGTTCACCATAGAGAGGAGGACAGTGCAATATTCATGGAAACCTCGGGCCAGTGAAAGCTATGAAAGACCATGAAAAACCCACGGAGCTGAATGCTGCGCAGGTTGGAGGATAGCACCTATTTACCTCTGGGGAAAATAAAATGGAATCAAATCCTAATGTCAGAGCAGCCATGGGCGTCACACGTCACACCCAGCTGAAGGAACAGCAGACTGTTAATTATCACATCAGACTTGAAATGATCAGCATCGACACTTCCTTTTTTTTTTTTTCTTTTTTTTTTGAAAATAGCAACAATTTCAGTCACATGTCACAGCGAGCAGCTGCTGCATTACCTGCAGATATGTATCAATAAGGATCCTCATCGTATAAACAAACACATAACAAGACTGTAACGAACAAACACACCTCCAGACACACACTGATCTCACCGCACTGACTTGGCAATTAGATTTCTAAATAATAAAAATGTTTTTTCACAAAAAATATGCAATATTGGAGAAATTATTGACATAACACACTGATTTTCACTTCTCAAAATTATAAATTCCCTTGTATTGTGTCCATATTCTTTGATAAAGCGTCTCTAACACCCAGTAAAAGTACAAAAATGAGCCCATGGTGTTCAGCGGGTCACGTTTAGTTTAGTTCTTCTTCTATAGTTGAGCCGGGGTACTCCGTCGTTTATAGGATGAGAAACAGGGATCGTGGAAAACTGTGTTTTGTTTTAATTTTATTCCTACAAAATTCAAAATATAAGTTATTTCAGCAGTTTCCCCCAGTGTGTTTCTGTAGATAATAATAGTATTTTATTGCCCGGATCCTCCAAACCCGAACTGAAAACATTAAATGGATTTTAATAGAATTTGTATTAAGTGCTCAATAAAAGGTACTTAATATGATAAAATGTAATGTATTTTGTTCATTTTTACAGCTCCATTTGTTATTCTTGAATGCATCACATCTCACGCCTGATGTGTTTAGTCGGCGCAAACGTCTTCCGGTAACTTCAACCAAGCTGTAACTTTCGACTGGCAGTGATTCTCCTTAAACGCAAATGTACGATTTCTCTCAGGTCTTGGTTGTCACAAGGAAATTCAACTGCGAGTGTGTATATAAACACACACACACACACACAGACGCATGCGTGCATGCATAAGCACACTGCAGCTTGCATTTTCACCGTTGTGCCCATCTGCACTTTCAAGCGTCTAATTTTATAAATAAGTGCTCGGAGAGGAGCGGGCCCATTACAAACTGAAAATTCATTTTAGCGCTGAAGACAGACACCCGCCTTCAACCACTCACTCCGCAGCCTGTTGAGTAAAGACACAAGGTAAATTGCCACTTCAGCTTGTTTGTGAAGAAATGAAAGCGATGATGACTTCAAAGAGCTTCCGATAGAATGTTTTATGGAAATTGCGTAGAATGCTCCGAGACAATAGTTCACAGTGTACGTGTGGAGGGGAAAAAAATAAAATTGAACATTCTTATATATGTTTTTACAAGTTTGACAAGCGAGGAAAGGAGGCACGATGATGAAACCGTGTTAATATATGCAGGCCAACGGTGCGATAACGGCAGAATATAATTGGATTTCTACTTTGTGACACTAAAAATAACATTGCTGCTGAGCTCTTGGTTTTACAACCGGTACAGAGAACAGCATTCGCTTCCATTCTGACCTTTGGCCCTTCCAGACTTCACCCTCTAATTTGGCTAATTGTGTTTTTCCCAGGGGAATCACACACATGCCCAGCATGGAGAACATCAATGACGGGGGTGTCCGGGTCAGGTCAGCGTTGAAACGCCGCTCATAACAAAGACATGTGTGCCCAGAATGAGCCACATCTCTCTTTGTCACACCGGCAGCACGTTGTTGAGGCTGCACGTTCCCTGGAATCCACTTTTTTTTTTTTTTTTTTTTTTTTTTTTTTTGTAGTTTTAGGTTTTTCATAACAGCGCTGTGAAGGGAGAGGGGACTGTCTACATATCCCTCCGGTTTTCAATTGCTGTCCATCTCCCAGAATAGCAACACTTTCATTTTAACCAATGAGCTGCCAACAGAGCCCTGCTGGATTTCACTTCAGTGTCTTCACTTCCATACAAAGTGAATTTTTTTTTTTTCGCTCGGTGCATGATGCGTGTGTGTTACTGTCAGCGTAGACACGAGTCAGATTGGTAAAATAAGGTGAAATTAGCTCCTCTTGCTGGTGAGTCACCTCTTGTCTGGGTGGAGGTCTGGCATTAACTAACCAGCTGTAATTATCAAACTCGATGAGCTCTGGACAGCTTCACACTGAAACTGTGTGTGTATTGTCGATTCTCAGAAGCTGGAGATGCAAATCCAGTCGAGTCTGACAGCAAGAAGAATAGAATTTGTTTTTTTTTTCTTTTTACTGGGGAAAAAAACCCCAAATCTTTCACAAGCGAAAGTGCTGCAAATGGAAAAGTCCTGCACTGATCAGTCAAACACATACAAGTACAAAAGATGTGCTCACCCTTGAAATGAACTCCGGTGTTATCACTCTTCAATTCAACAGCAAGGGAAAAAAGTTTTTTTCTTGAAATTAAATGTATATTTTCTTTTGCAGAGTTAACATAGTATAAAAATTGCATTGTATTAACAGTTAAAAAAAAGATACAACAATTATCATACTTAATCTCAAATTACTCTCCAGATTAAATGTAAAACATATTTTTTCATCCCTGACTTGTCACTGAAGCAGTGTTTCTATCAGCTCTGCCTGCAGCACGGACCAGAGATGTTTACACAGATTCATTGAAAGAATGTGAAGTGCCCGTCGGATTGCTGTAAGCCTTTTGCTGGTGTTTTGAACAGACTAAATAAAACTCCTGTTTTACTTCACTGAACATTTTCTCGGCTCTCGGTTCGATCTTTGTTTGTAAAACTCCAGTAATCAACAATAATCCCACCGACACATTTAGCTCACACACAGCACCACTGACTTTATCGAGCTATTGACATGCTTTGGTTTGACATTAAAACTACCAGTGTGAACTTAAACTGTCTTTTTCCAGGAAAAACAACAATGTCCCAAATATTATGGGTTGTTGAATATCAGTATTGAATTTTTTATATTTATGTGAAACGTTTGACCACAAGCAGAAAAGGTTGTCAGAAAAAAAATGAACACATCTTTGGAACTATTTAATATATTTATAAATGTGACACTTGGTAGATTGGTTGCTTTAAATGTGTGCTGTTTCAATATTCTGGAAACATAGGCATTAAAGGCAAATAACTGGATTAATGGTGTGTTACTGAGCAAATAGTGTGAAAGATCCTACTTCTTAGTGGCTTAAAGGTGAGATCAAACTGGAAATGGAAGGTTTTCGAGAACTCCCACAGCAATCACCCAGCACAGCAAGGGACTCGATGAAAATAAATAAACGTTCCAGCTCGACATATATATAAAACCTGCTTGTATTCTGGCATAAAACGCGACACACCCTGATCACATCAGTGAAATAGACTTACTGTTTGAAATTGTAAAGCTTTACAGCGATTTTATGGTTACATCAATCACTTTTGTTGGTGTTACAACAGAAAACAGAATAAAAGCTGTCCGGTAAATGTGCAATGTGAGTCTAAACTGTAACTCCTGACCTTCATTTTATCCTGTTCTTTATTGGTGTGTGTGATGACGGCCATGCTTGTCCGTTTTCTCTATTCTGACAGCAGCAATACAGTGAATAGTGGTGCTTTTGAGATAAAAAACCATTCAGATGTAATAATATCAAATCAGTTGACGATTAAAGTATAAGAAACTTTAAAAGTAGACAAAAACCATTGAGAGAAGAAATCACAAAAAATAATTTGCCAAGAACAAAAAAAACGCAATGAAAGAGGTTGAAATGAATAAAACCAAGAAAATTAAAGACAAAGAATTCAATTTGCTTTTTACTTCTTCATAAAAACACCTGCAAATGGGAAATAATACATTCCTGGCTGGTACCTCTCCCAGTCCCTAAACTGCATGACCCCAGCAAAAAAAATCTGATTTCTTATCTTGGGTTTTCTTTTCTTTTTTCTTTTTTTCATTTTCATCCAGACTCCAAAAAAAAAAATAAAAAAAAAAACCCACCGCAAATATGAAGAGCGTCTGAATGTCTGTTTGCACACATTCTTCATAAAGAATGGGTGCAAACAGACATTTTTCATAAAGAATGTGTGGTTCGAAAGTGTGGCCCACAATGGGAGAGACGTTTGATTGATGCCACTCGGTCGGCCCAGCGGGGGAGCCAGCTCACGCGGCTGCAGCACAAAAAAATGTGTTTTTTGCAGCAAAGCAATGGTATGATCTGGAACGGCGCGGCGTTACATTCACGTTAGTCTCACTGTATGCAACTGAGCACCGTGCTTCGACATCTAATAAACCTTAAAACGCATTAATCTGTTGCTCTAACTCGACTTAGCGGCTTGTGTTTCATTGTCTCACCAGAAACGTAAACAACACGCCTGCATCAATATGACCCCCTGCGGTGCTATAAAGTATGAAGATCCTTTCAGCCTGGATCCCAGCTGAAGAAAAAAAACCCATTCCTGTGATACCTCTGTTCCAATAACTCACGCAGAGACCCTTTAATAGGCTCCAACACTTTCTACTCTCTTGTGAAAATTGAAATCTACCTTTTTCTTTCCTTGGCAAATTAGGGACATTTGCCACATTACAGCCTTGTTTATTCCTTCTATTTTATTTTATTAGATTTCCCTTTTTTGTTGTTGAGATATGTGGGATGAATTTTCTGTCTTGCGTGGTGAAAAATAATTGTGTTGCATTTACAAAGCCTCAGATGGAGTCCAGTTGAGTTTACATGTTCTCGCCATCTATGGATGTCCCAGTTTGCCTCCAAAGGCGACATTGTGCCGGATCAACAGTTATGAAGACAGATGACTCATGTCCCAGAAGCAAAGAGCTGATTTTTTTCTCTCCCCGCCCACCCCCCCCCCCCCCCCCCCCCCCCCCCCCCCCCACCCCCCCCTCTCCTTTTATACGTGTATAAATCACAGTAAAAATAGCATTAGAGAGTCTGGAAACTTGTCAATTGAAATGACCAAAGCCAGACGTGACAGTTGAGACTCGGAACCACAGGAGAGGAGTTTGACGATGTTTCTGTCACTTTTAATATCCGAGCGGATCTGAGCGGGCCCGCGATCGGCTCTGATCACTTCTCATAATCACTGACGCCCAGTGGAGAGTGCAAACTCAAAAAAACTGACAGGTAGGATCACAAAAAAAATAAAAAGCACAGAAGACAAACCGAGTTTAACCGCAGGCATGATGGACTGCAGCATGTTTGATGATTTTAAATTTACGCCAGTAACTATGATAATACCAAACCAGTCAGGACTGAGCAGGCCGGAACGGAGGACATGCTGTAAATTATTTTTCTCTTAATTTCCTCCCCACTGGGATTCACGTTTCAGCTCAGTTTTGACTAAACGTGTTCCTCAAATGAGGACTGTTATCACAAAAACTGTTATGAGCGTGCATCCCCAATGAGTAAGCCTCGCCTCACTCAGAGTGGAGACATTATGTCAACAAATTGTCAGAACGGCTTTTGTCAGAGCGCGCAGAGAGAAGAAAGGCCTTCAGTTCTTCTGTTACCTAAGACAACACGTTCACATGACAATCAGCAGGAAGGGAAAATGTCACAACTACACTGCTACCTGTATTCTGTTTTGGAGCATAACCCTCAAGTATTCAGTTCCTAAGGATTCACAGAGTTTTCAAAAAGTTCGAAGAGTTTCAGCCTAAAAAAAATGAAACAGTTTTTCAGTCGCGGCATCTCTTCCCATGAACGTCTGCTGATCGCTTCTCACTTAAAAGGGCGCGTGTGGCGAGCGCCATAGATTCTCACTGAGATGAACACACACTAAAATCCACACACATGCTCTCACATTCACAAAATCCCAGGAGAAGAGTTATGGGATGTTAAAACACAGAACTGTTGATCCAGGTGCCATCTGATTATTTTTGACCACCAGGAGTGTCAGGAAATCCGTGATAGATGCTCCTGGATAACCTCATCACCTCTTGAAACCCACCAAACAGAGACGAATAGGGCAGAAAGAGACAATCTGTCACAGCAAGTGGAACCTGATCTCTTTGCTCGACTAATCTTTAATTACATGACTGATAAAGACTGAACCCTGTGGAGAAAGACAAAGGAGTGAGTTTAAAGAAAAGACACTCTGCAGGTACATATATATTATATTCGCCTCTGAAAAGCCCTGATTGTGAGAGAAAACACTTGCGACTGTGAATGTGTTGCAGGAGGTGCTGCTAATTCACACTGTGCCTAACCATGAAATGACTGCTGTTGCTAGGAATTAGTTCATCTAACAGTGCCTCATCCTGCTTTTTTTTTTCTTTTCCTTTTTTTTTCCCCCCTGTAAATGTGTTTGCATGCTTGTGTGCGGGTGCGTGTCGATGCTGATGCCGTCGCCTTTGAGGTCCAAATCACGTTAAAGTCACAACCAGGCATCCACAGAGCAGTAACATAACCTTCCGCGCAGTGTGCATGAGACGCGCCATCTGCCGTAGCGGGAGGTAACCGAGTCGCCGTCTGTGCGAGTGCCCGTCGTGCAGTCTGGCACCAATTGAGCGTTGCTCTATTTGGCATGACACTGGCAATGAAATCCTCGTCCCGGATCGCTGTGACAACGTACAGCTAAACTTCCCCGTATGCTCGACAAAGGCTGGGATCTGTCATTACGGAGCGCGAGGATGATGAGGTACGTTTCCTGAGCTGAATTTTAAAAGTGATGCAGCAGCTGATAATGGCGTGGCCTTCAGGAGCTTAAGCTTTATTAAATTACTTTAAGCCTTTTCAGATATTCAAGAAAAAGACAATTCTAGTGGGGGTTTTTTTCCTCTCCCGTTTCTGTCAAAGTTCAAAGTTCTTTCAAGTCTGTCACTTTTAAAACCACTGGGCTGTTGGGAAGACAGAGAGGAAGAGGAAGTGTCCCGGGGGTTGACTCAGAACAACGACCGCTCTCTGTTTGCAATCAAGTGCAGACCTGACGTCACTGTCCGGGGAGCAGTGAGCATGTATGGCCCGCTCCCGACTCCACTCTGTGAACGGTTAGAGGTGCAGAGTGATCTCCTGAAACACACGTTACAGAGCCCACTATTATTCACTCCAACCTGGACTCAGACTTTATCCTTTACTTCACCTCATTCACTAAAAGAGGAGCTTTTGCAGTTTTTGGGGCTTATCGGTTCCTCTCAGCAGGAATGTATGAAATTCATTCTGTTTGCTTCCCTTTTTCCTCCCATTAGACTGACTTGTACAAGTTCTCAACTCGGCTAACAACTTTAAAACTAAAGCTTTGTGTGCGTTGTGACGCATTATCCAGCCTGGGAAATGTTTGTGCAACTTATCGTAGCGCAATGAATAAATGTCAGCTAATGGCTTTTCCTGAAAGACAGTCAGGTCTGATAGCTGAAATTGTAGTAACAAGTGTGGAAGCAAAGCAATTAAATCAACTGCCAAGGAGGTACAGCAAAAAAAAAAAAAAAAAAAAAAAAGGTAGATCTGCAGCTCATGTCTGAAGGCACAAACTCAGGACGCTGATGGTTTCACCTGCTTTTACCTCCAGTTAGTCCTCAGTGACTCTTCTGTTCAGGAGAAAAACAACAGCATAGCTGTCAGATGTATCAGTACCGAGCCCCGATCGAGCTTCATAACGAAGTGTGAGGGTTAGTGCCAAAGGTGATGCTTCAGTGTTGGACTAAACACTATCTGGATGGAAAATATGCTGTAAAAATCTGACTGTTCATCTGAAGAGGGTGTATGAAATGTCCTAAAAACTGCATACGGTGTTAGGATTTATAAATGGCCCAAAAATTTCTGGAAATACATTTGTAATCTGTTTGAAAGTTCTCCATTATTGTCTTCTCTTCTCTCTTTTTTATTTTTTCCGTCCATCTAGACATGCTTTGTACAGCTTTGTCAAAATAAGGATCACAGGGGGTTGGAACCAATCCCAGCTTCCAATGGACTGTTAATCCCAGTCCATTACAGGGCAAACAGAGAAACACACACACACACACACACACACACACACACACACACACACACACACACACATACACACATACACGCACGGATCTACAGACAATTTATAAACATCAATTTACCTTTGGATATTTCTTTGGAGTGTGGGAGAAAGCCTGCCCAAGGGGCCGGTTAGCCCAGGCTGTTATGACGTGAGAGTACATTGGGGCCGAACTTCCAAAGAGTTGGTGATATAAGTAGGCTTCGGGGAGGACGGAGGCAGCGTGCCAGTGGGACTCGGCAGCGTGAGCGATATGGAGGATAGACCAGCGCATTCTGGTGGGATTCAGCAGTTCGTTTAATGAGTCTTGCCAGGAGCTGGAGTGATGCTCCCAGGGTGCGAGCGGAATAATCAACATAGGACAGACGCACAGTCCAGGCGCAGCGGCATCAGGCAAAACGACCGGCCCCCAAATCCCAAGAAAAGATGCATTACTTTCGGTGGATGTCCACCGAAAGCAGTGCACACTCTACGTATATGAACACTAAGCAACGCGCATCCTAAGGAAACCAGAAGCCAGTCCTGAGCGAGCTGGACAAACAAACCGACCCAGCCACAGATATTACCATTTGAAAAAGGCCAGCCAGCCCTCTGGCAGAAAAGAGACCAGCATCCCAGTGGTGGAATGAACCAGAAGAGCCAGAGGAGCGGCTTCTGACACTGCGATCCAGCCAAGGTTCAACAGGGGTCCACCACGGCCGACTGAAACCGTTCAGAATACCTTATTTCTGATTATTGAAGTCTTTTTGAAAACAGTTTGGAAACTTCCTCCACATGTTTGTGCAGGTGGTCACTCAGCGCTCCGCTCAATCCCTTCATGGTGAACGCAAGCAAATGAGCGTGAAAGCAGTATAGTTTGCAGCAGATTGTTCTTGTGTAAACAGGAACTAAAGCACCAACCTCTCATGTAAATACTCCTGTTTATAAATCTGGCTCTAAACTGGATAAAGCAGGTATAGAATATCTTCTCTGCATTTAAACGGGTCTGTTCTGTTTCTCATTACTTGTATGCCAGAACTGAAACATTTTATTTGTTTTGCCGTGGACACCAGCAAGAAAAGCTAATGAGGCTCTGAATCAACTACAGACGGGGCTGAGCGGTGAGCTCCTGCAGACAACAAGCTGACCACAACACTGTGGTCTCCAAGAAACACGATCATGTTACAGGAGGGAGAAGCGGATTCAGCTGCATCAGTGTCGGGGTCGTGATAATGTGCATGCTGGCTCAGTGTCAACACTCACTGGGACACTTCACTGGAGGTAAGGTATTCCTAATGTCATTGACTCGACCTTTGCTTTTCCAAAACGGATGAAAAACTCTCAAAATTCTTATTCGAACAGGATTATAATTAAAAAATGCACCATTTTCACATGTGTGATTAATTCATATAGATCAATATATTAATACAGATGTAGGGTAAAATGTGACGTTCTAACACTATGATGTGGTGATTTTCTCTCCAAACCGCCCCTTTTCCCTCTCCACTTGCTCACACACACACAGAAACCATCTCCTCATTTCTTTGGACAAATCTCGTACTCCCACGCTCATTCATCATGCCAGTGCCATGAGCCGGCCTTTCAACCAACTGAACTGAAATTATCATCCAGTCGCTTCATGACTGATATCCCCAGATCAATTACTCTTGATAACTTTGACAGGAAATGTAAAATGAATCATTTTGGGAATTAATTTGATTTTTTTTTTTCTTAATTATTATTAGGTCGTGTTTATCTCAATGGGAATTAAAAGAGGAGGCGTATGAGTTACATCTTCATTTTATTTCAAAACTTAATCTTTTTTTCCCCTGTTTATTCTGGTGGATGTGCTTTGAGTTTGAAGACATTCAAGAGAGTAGTGCTTCAGCCTCCACAGCCTTCAAGAAGACTGCTCTAACAATGAGTTCGTTCATAAAAAAATCATGAAAATGTCAATCTGTCCAGGAATCAGATGATGTGAAGCAGCACAGCCTGTATCTGCGTAGACTCAGGAAAAAGGATAAAATTAATGAAGGGATCAACAATTAAAACTTTTTTTTTTTACAAAACGTTATGTGTCAGATTGAAAACACAAAACATTTTTGATTTATCATGCAGGAGTCTGCATGCATCCTAAATGGTTCCAAATGTTTACAAAGCTCTTCTTTAGTGCCTGATTCAGGTTCTTCGACACGCCAGTGATCACAGATACAATAACTAATTCCGCATTAATGTTGTGCCCTCACATCTGCAGTGCACACGCTGAAAGGAAATCAATGCGCTTTAGCCTGCAGCGAAAACTGAGAGCTGTCCATCTTCCGTGTTTAAACAGCAGTTTGTTTCCATATTGACAAATTGTTGAAGACACAGCAGATCCTGGACGTGCTGGAATCTGACAAAGTCGTCTGATTGAGCTGGACAACTCATAGCTATTCAGTTCACGTTAAACTGCCATTTCTTAATTTGAGGATCAGAAAGACAATCCTCTCCTCTCCCAAAACTCATTGGGAAGGAGCCAAAGACTTTAATGGTTGAGCAGAAAACAACCATTTTCTCTTCAGTCCTCGCTAAACTATTGAGTGTTTTTCCATTGTTGCAAAGCTTAAAGCTGATTCAAATTACAAATGCAGATGCACAATGCAAATGTGTACTTTACCAAAAGACCCCCATGGTACTGGGCTGCTCTTTAAAGATTCATGCAGCAGTTTCAGAGCCCATCTTCCCATGTTAAAACACTCCGGGTCCCAACAGAGATGCTAATATATTGTTCCAAATATTCTCACTGCGAGCTTGTTAGAGAGACACGATTGCAGCTGCTGAGGTGTGAAATGTTACTTTACAGTTACCTTTTTTATTTTTTATTTTTTATTTTTTGCAAATCTGACATTTCAGCAAAACAAACAAACAAAAACAAATAAAATCACTGGAATTGCTGGAGCTCATGTTGCCAGCTCATCCAAGTCCAGTGAAGCCAGCAGAGCAGCGGTGAATGGCAGTGAAGATAATACTAATAGGCTGAAATGGCTCTTGCGAGGTCTTCACTCTGTCTTTGTTACACAGCTGGATCATCCTTTTGGACCTCTGGGCAGCTTTATGGATGCGGACACGTGCACACACACACAGACACACACACACACACACAGAGTGAAGCATGCACAGAGCCGGGAGGGTCCGACGTGCTGACCCTTTGTTATCTGCTCCTCACCAGCTTTGTTTGCATGGATCATCTGAAAACTCAAGTTAGCTTTTTTATTTTAATTTGTTGTTGTTGCTTTGAAGTCACACTAAATAAGAAGCCAGTCAGTCAACAGGCTCCAAACGGACACCCTGGTCCACTGACGTCGCCTTCGAACAAGAAGAAAAAAAAAGGGGGGGGGGGGGGGGGGGGGGGGTGCTGTGTCTGAACCGTAAATTGAGCAGATGGTGCGAATGTTGAATTCTTGACGGTGAGGAATCAATAACCGCCTGTTTCAAAACAGTGAGCAGCTCTAAAAATTGAGCGCTGTGACTCGGGCTGTCGGCAGCAACCAGGAACTGGATCCCCGTCTCTGCAGGGGCAAAGTGTTTTTTGCTTCTGTTTGATTCAAAGGGAAAACACGGCTGGAAAACACAACAATGAACGTTTCATCCTTCCCACCTTCAAACAGCACGTCCAGGGGATTTTCGCAAACTTGCAAACGGTCTCTTTCCCTCGTCACATTTAGAAATAATGCCGTTCTTATCATTAGGTTGCTGCTCAGGTTAAATGTGCACCAACCAAAGCTATCTGAACCTTTGCAGCAGTCTACCGGAGGGGGCTGCCTGTCTGTTTGGGTTTTATTGTATAACCAATTAGAGGTATGCTGTCAACCTGAATTTGGACTTTCAACTCTCAAATTCTGAAGAAAAAAAACAAGAAATGAAAAAGATTTCTGGTTGAGGACGTCTCCAATCTCCCTCTGGAAAGAGTTCTGCTTTGTCTTCAATTGTTTTGTTACTCTTTCCTTAAATCCGCCAGAAGCCCTGCGAGACCTTTCCCCAACAAAAAGTCACGGATTGAAAGAAACACAGCCAGTGTGCCTGTACCTGCAAATATAAACATGATATTCACCCTCTTTTTGAACTATAAATCCCACTTTTCTTGTAAACTTCTTCTTGTACAAACTGCTAGACCTTGAAGTGATGCCAAAGAAGAGAGAAAAAAAAGATAGAGCCTATGAAAAGCTTCCCTTTATTATGCAGACTTGATTTGGTTTAAAAAAAAAATAAATTGTGTGAGATTATATCATGTTCACTCTGAAGGTCGGTGGTGGAAAAAGCATCATGTTTCAGCGGCAGAATTAAAATCAACAGTGCATCTTTTATACCCTGTTCATGATGCTCCAAATTGTCCCCCAATGACGCACAAACGCCAAACCTCTCTCTCTCTCTCCCTCTCCCTCTCTCTCCCTCTCCCTCTCTCTCTCTCTCTCTCTCTCCATCCTCCCAGCACTCAGCATCCCTTCAGACTGAAGGACTTGTGCAGCCACCTCGACGCGCATCCTCCGCGGCAGCAGCTCTCCGGACCGTACAGCGCGCAGGACAACTTTCCCCCTCAGCGTTACGCATGGCTCTGCTTTTGCGCAACAGCGCGACACTGCCCGACGTCTTCGAGGAAACTGCCGGGGTTTTAGGATAGAAGAAGAGGCGAGCAAGCAAAGTAGGCGAAAGACGCTCCCGGGACTTTAGAAGACAATTCACTTCACGCAAATGATGGTCTCCAAATGCACGCCGGGATATCCTGCCGTTACCGTGTAAACATCCCGCTGTAGGCGAAGCTCCGACGCATCACGCTGAAATCCTGGTTCCTGACAGGGATGGATCTGTGGGGAGTTTACCTGTTTCATCTCATAACTTTGGGTAAGTCTCTTTTTATCTATTCATTTCGGAAGTGATTTGTCTTCGGATTGAGGAATTAAAAAAAACTAAGACAACCCGCTCCTTGCCGGGTGGGGAAAAAAAAAAATGAAATAAAACTCAATTATAAGGAGTTTATTGGCCATGTCCTCTGAAGTGCGCGCGAGATGTATGCCTGTGTGTGTAATCGGAGTAGAAATGCAGTTAATCTGCATACACTAATATACTAATGGTTAAAAAATAATTAGTTGAGTGGAGATCCGTGCAGAGCTGCTGTGCACACGCGCACGTGTTTAGGCGTCTCTGTGCTTGGGTGCGCGCACGCGTTTAACTACCAGTACACGCATGCATGCATACTGTGGGTTCTTTTTTCTCTACTGCATAAAATATTGTGTGATTTTAGGTTTTCTAGAGTTGCATTTCACCAATAACAGCAAGTTTCATCACATATTTATATCCCTATTAAAACCACAGGCGTCTGTATTCTACTTTTATATTTCTATTCCTCATAATGAATAATATTTTAAGTTTTGCAGCAGAATTACATCATATTTTACTGTGGTGAATCCCACTAAAGTCCCCACCTGCAGCAGTACATCAGTCATTGCTGAGAGTGTCACTGAGGTACCTGCTCTCTATGTAATTGAATGAAGCTGGAATATTGATTTTTGTGGCAACAATCCACAGTCTTGAAAGAGGAGAGGCTGCCGCGTCTCTGGCTCTCAGAGTCTCTTTGTCACTAAACACAAATGTGTCAATCTCAATTCTGCTTGCCACACTGCTAACGAATATGATTATACCCACCGATGGGTACAACACCAGAGAGAACCATTCTCATTTTAATTGGCACCAGCTTGCCTACTTAACAAAGACAGGAAAATGCATTGTAGCTCACCTCTTTATCCATTATTAATGTCGCCTTTGGAGGTCTTCATTAAAGAAATGAAAGGAGATGCCGGTGAGAAATAGTGAATACAAATCAATACAGTTTTCTTTGTGAACCAGCTGGTTTTTGTGTGCGGTGACCTTTGATGAAAGCATTTACACTTTTTGCATGATTTGATTTGTGATGGATGATTGTGTATATATGTTCTCCAGCCTTGTGCCTCAAAATAACTTCCCTTCTGATACTCCTTTGAACAAACATGCAGATTGCTGTTCAAGTGTCATTTTTCAATAATTCAAAGCAAACTTCGGTAGAGACATGACTTCTTTATTGGAGTTTATTTGATTTGTGATTTCTGTCCTGAGTGATTTTCTGCTCAGATGAAACAAGGGAGACCAGAAGCTGAAGGGTCAAAAATACAGCCTGTTCAGAGGGCTCAACTCGGGGAAAATTCTGGGCAGTTTCTGTGAAGTCGATGGCCTAAATGGACAGGAAAGAAAAAACACATATCAATCCAAGTCGTCTAACTACTCCAGATACCTTCAAGCCAACACAGAGGGATCTCGAAATGACCACAATTTTCCAAAAAGAGCTCTTAAACCAAACATCAGGAGCCGTATTTCTCTGCTGGCAACAGTGGTCATTAGAGGTGAACATTGTGGGATTATCTTTTTTTTTTTTCCTGCCTTTCCTCGTTGGGTGAAATCAAGTTACAAAAGTGGAGGTTTTCTTTGTGCCCATTTGTACTCATAGGTAAGAAGACAGGAATACATCTCAGAGCATTTTCAGTTTCCTCCAAATGAAAAGCCACAAAATTCCCACTTATATAAATTTATTTGACGTCCTGGTGAAGCATTTCAAAGGCATCTCATCAACATGGATATTCTATTGTTCACTTTGCCATCTCTCAATTCTCAGTCTATTTATGTGATTTTCTCAAAGACTTAAACAAATAGTGACTTATTTTAATTAGCTGGCTGATCAGATAGTCGTTCAGAGTATTGACATTTGCAGCTTCATTTGCTTTTAAGGATGGAACAGACGGACACCTGAAAACATTAACTTGTTCTTTGTGTGGAGCATTTTTGAGTGTTTTTCTAACGATTTCCAGATGTTCCTAATCCTGATAATCATTTAATAATGAAAATACTCTTCATGCTCTGTTGGATTTTTTTAAATTGTGCCATGGTAGCATCAGTGTTTCTAATGTGTGATTTTGGAGAGTTTGATGAGGTTTGAATTGTGGGAACCTCATTACATGGTCAGAGGTTTTCCAGAACTGCAGCTTATTGATGACGATTCACTGATGCACTTGGTTCCACGGAGGCCCCACCTCGATGTGTCAGTACCACGGCGCCCCTGCAGAGGTCTAATGGAGGACATACCTGGACGAATCCGCGTCAGAGGGGGGCCTGCACAGTATCAGGCTGCTACAATATACAAGCATGATAGATTAAAAGAAAAGAAAAAAAAAACGCCATCAAACCAATTAGTCTGAAACACGCCCATGAGCCCCGTTCAGGCTCGGTCTGGTCGGTTGGTCCGAGCTGAGACGTGACCCTCGAGCCACTGATGGTGTTCAGTACGAGCCTGCAGGTCTGGAGGAGGACATTAATCTCACAGAGGGTCCGTTTACGAATTTGGAGGAGTTGTAGGGTCCAAACTGAACTGCTGTTGCCTCAACTGTTATGCAGAATTGAAAAAAAAAAATATATATATATATATTCCAGGCAAGTAGTTGACTGATGTTATCTGAGTGATAAATGTGCACCGAGGCTCACTTTGACAGATCCACACTGAAGCTCAAAATTATATAGAATTAGGCACAATTGTGCAGCGTAAGTCTTTTATTTAAGATTAGATAAGCTTTTCCCGGCTGTATTAGCTTGAAATGGTAAAAGGGACGCTGCCACAGAAACAGCACAACCATTTCACTTAAATGTGCTTTTTTTCCCCCAACTGTTGGTCAAAGTGATAGCAGCAGCAGCTAATGCTCCCAGGTCAAACTGTTGCCTGATAATTTATGCTGATGCTCAGTGTAGTGGTAGCTGGTGTGAAAACAAAGATATGTTCAGTTATCATTAGCAATTTAACCTTTTTTTTTTTTTTTTTTTTAAGTTTTAGCTTATTAGTTTCACTCTTGGAGAGAATAATTAATATTTTTTTTTAACTCTGCTTCCACAAACAGAGCAGCTTTTAACTGCAACAGCAGGCAGCTTCGGCGCACCATCATGCTGTATTCTTTGATTTAATGGTTTTGACATTGCAGGATATGACCTGTGTCTTTAATGGAGACAGATAAGTACTGCCAAGCATGCTATTACCTGGCATATTGGCTGGCCTCTTGTAGAGGGGATTTGTCATGAATCTCATTTGACGCCGGTGGTACCCATGGCGAGGAGACGACCCATCACATGCTCATGCTTCCTTCATGTTGGATGGATAGGTCAGGCCTTTAATCCCAATAAAATGGCGAGAGGAGGTAGTCCTGCCGCTGGTTAGTAGTTTCACAGAGAGACTAGGACAGTTTGGCACAGACACAAAGTGCATTTCAGCCTGCTTTCCTGGTTGGGACTGAACACTCGGTCTAACCATTGCTTTCGTGGACTTGTCAGCCAACATATTGCTAACAAAACACCAGTGTAATCATTTTTTTTTTTCATTTTGCCCTCAGAAATTTACTTCTGACAGGCATTTTAAAGTGGATGAGAGCAAAAAAAATAAAAAATCTCTGTTCAAGAGGGTTTAAAATCATGTATTATTGGCACTTCTGTTTTAATGTCCACGGGGTGTCTTAATCATTTAAAAAAGTGGAGCTTGAAAACTTTAGTTATTTTTTTTGGGGAACAGTCACAGAGTGTTTCTTCTGTTGTGTAATTTGCTGCTGATTGCAGGAAGCATGTATCCTTGAGCCCTGACCGCCACCCACATCTTTGATTTGTTCAACGGCGCAAATGAAAAAAAAAAAAGGAAGCAAGATGTAAATGTGAAGGGAAAAAAAATCCTACTCAGTATATTCAGTTTTACATGTTGGTTTATTCTGCTGGTTATTTCAGTGATTGTAAATCAACAAATTAGAAGAATAAACTGAACGCTTGTCTTCATCCAGTTTATTTCATTGATGACAAACTAGTCCGGCCTACAACATCTCAAACTGCGTCTTCCAGCATTGCTTTCTAGTGAAAAAAAAAGCAATAAAAATAAATAATGAAATAAGGAAAATGTACTATAATGCAGTTTAAACTGCACATTTTAGTCAGGGGCACTTAACTCAGTCCAGCTCAGAGGTAAATGGTCTTCACTTATGCAGCACGTTTTCACCGCTTCAGCAGTCTCAAAGTGATTTGTGCTTCTCACTCACGTCCATCCATTCATTCATTCATATATTCACACACCACTAGCTGCAATGCGAGGAGCGGAGCCTGGTTTCTGTTGGGATCATATTGGGTCTTGTGTCTTGTCCGAGTCTCGCTCGGGCAAAGTGACTGGATGAAATGGGGAAACAAACCATTAACGTTGTGATTGGAAGACGACACGCTCCACCAGCTGAGCCAAAGCCCGAGTGTTTCACTTACTGTCTCTGGGTTGCTTCAAAAGATGGAGGAAATGTTTAATATGACCACAAAATATTTGATACCTTGTTAAATAACTTAATACAGTGGCATGTTTTACACACGGATAACTGCCGGCCTGCTTCCTCCGTGGTTGAAATGCCTGCAGAGCTTTTCATCCATTCTTAAATGTATCTAAAAGATTCACATTTGCAGCGATTTACAGAAAAAAGGTCGACTTTAACACATTTTCCTGACATTACTGCTTCACATAAAGGCGGTTTATGAGCGTGTTCTGAATTTTATTTCCAGGCTAAGATGCCTGTGATTTAATGATATCCTGAAAGGAGCTTCGTGTGTTCTAATGCCATCTTTGGGAAGTTATAGAGACCATCCCTAAAAGAACAGTCTGTATATAGACGTGGTTTACATTTCACCTCCATTTTCCAAGTTCCAGCTCTGACTTGCATTTCCAGACTGTGAGCTCTTGATCCAGTGCCGTGGCTTCAAGTACTATTTTATGTCTGTTCTTCCAGGCATCGATTCCGACCTTCAACCTTGTTCGTTGTACCACAAATTTGTCCAGAATAGCATCACATATCACATGATGAGATTGCTTACTGGAAATTAAAGGGATTTCAAAGCCATTACAGTTGGTTGAGCACTATTGCTTTTGAAATTAAGGCATGCTCCTTTTTTTTTAAGCTGACCTCTGATACTCAGCCTCTTTAAAATGTTCTTTTCGTGTCCAATCAGAATACTGCTTTGTTGCCATTTGACCTCAATAATTGCAAAATGTTCCATTAGCAAATGTTTGGCTTTAGTTTAACCAATATTTTCGGCTTTTCTCATTTTTTTTTAGTTGTCATGTTATTGCAATCAAATTCAAAATAATCATACGCTTTTCATGAAATATTGAAATATCTTACTTTCAAAATATGTGGATAAAATAGAGATTTTCCCAGTTTCTTTGAATTAATAGACGGCCTTGTATCAAAGCGGATTTCAAAGCGCACATGTTCTCAGTGTTCAATATATGCGTCCAGCTTAAGGTTTATAGGTTAATAAATACTTTTCAGTGGTCACTGGAGGACTAATGAATGACACTGATCCTCTAATAATAGGCTCTATCACTGAGGCCCGCCCTGCAGGGGGCTCTTTTATGTACGGCGGTAAAGAAGGTGTGACAATAGATGCTGACTAATTAATCAGGCGATAATTACTTTCTTAACTTAATGCATATGTCCTAAAGTCACCTTTGGTGAACTTTAAAGTCGACCTATTATTAGATCTGAGGAGGCAGGGCTGCATCTCCTGAAGCCTTTGGTCTACAGAATATAGAAGGGAGGATATGGGTTTTCCATCTAAACCCTATCAATAGAGTACATTTGAGTTGCAGTGACTCGCCGGCGGAGCTGTGGGTTAAAAGCTTTAGAGACGGAAAGGCTGTTACACCTCTCCTGTGGGCCGCCTCTGTTCCCCGGCCATTCTCAGAGCCCTTAAAATGCCTTTGTATTTAATTATTGAGGTTTTGAAATTTGCTTTTTGAGCCGGCGCATTTCCATTCATCCGATGTCAGTCAGTCTGATGGCTCTAACCTTTAATGGTGACATTATTCAATTTCCAACAAAATCGCCTGCCTGTAATACTTAAACCATCATAACTTTAAGCAGTACGTAAAGTTTGGGGAGGAAACGAGCTGCTCGCGGTGGAAACGTCTGGACGTCTGTGACGCTGTCAGAGCTCGCCGTGGGGGGGCGGGGCTAAGGCCAAAGACATGAGCATTGATTAGGAGTGATGTATGCAGGTGAAAAATAAATGAGATTGTGTTTAAAGCCTTAATCTATTTTTGTTGTCGAGCGCCTGCAGTTATAGCACAGTTAACTCATTACTGAATGTGTTTACATTTTGAGATTTATGTGAATTGAGAGAAAAAAATGGTTAAAAAAAAGCATCATTATGTGACCTCAAAAGTTCCACATCAGAAATTTATGAATTTCTCATCTTAAGCTACCACAATAACATTTTTTGTTCTTATTTGTTTGAGAAATGTTTTGCTTATGTAGACACATTGGAAGCTGCAGTTTCTCTCACATCTCTGACATTTTGCTGTTTCTTCGCTCATTTCCTTCTCTTTTGACTTCAGCCGAACAACACAAAGAGATACAAGGAGCCAGTTAATTCCCCCAGGAGTTAGTAGAGACCAAAATAGGAATATGAATGACAATATTACAGGTAAATTGAGCAACTGAGTAGTGATAGTATTTAGAAAAAGAAAAAAAAACTGGAAAACTCTCTTTCATTGTTGAAAAAAAGTGTTTTTTGAGTTTCCAAACTAAAAATGAGGGTGTATGCAATACTGATAATACTGCATGTTTCTCTTTTCTGACTTCTGTGTAGTGAATAATATATTTTTATGTCATTTACTGTGAGAAGCTGTCAACAGTGAGCTTATCCATGCTATAGGAGAGCTTAGCAGAGTCTACACCTTTTCATTTCCCAGCTGAGTTTTCTACTTTACACAGATTCATTTTAGTCAAAACCAGTCTTCTAAATTGCATCGTACACTGTATTTTACAGTGTTGTGGTAGCACTTGTTAAATTGCCATAGATGGTATTTCACAGCTGCTGGAAAGCAGTTCGTGAAACACAAATGTCCTCGAAGGTTTCCGACTGATTCACATGATCATCTTCCTGTTAAGCACCAGATTTGCTCAAATCATGATGCATCGATGCATGTGCAGCACATATAGGAGTACAGGCGGTACATTAAAGTATTAAGCAGTCCTCTAGCTGAGGATGCTGCATTTTAATGTTGCATAAAGGTCAAACTATTAGATTATGACAGGTGCTTACGTTGCCCAGAAGGCATGTGGACTCTTCTTTCACACATGATGATGAAAAACAGTCAGTTCAATGTAACACCTTCACAATAATAGGAACCCGGTGACACATGTGGTCCTAAAATATAACCAGATGTTTCGTCAGTATTTTAATTCATGTTATCCTCAAGACGAAGCGATAATTAAGGAAGAGGATTGGTCTGACGAATGAATCTCACGCCGCCCAGGCTACCCATGATCCAAATGCACTCAAGCCAAGCGTCGAATGTTGATTTGAAATTAGAATTGTGCTTGATGTGCAACATCCACAGATGACTCGTTTCCACCTGGATTACCTTCGCTTTTATATTTGCAGTCATCATTTCCATGTGAGCTCTCACGGCTCTTCATGAAAAGCCGCAACAATTCCCACACACACACACACACACACACACACACACACACGCGCGCCGTACGTCGTACTGCACCGGATTTGTAAGCAGACGTCAGCATGTAAAATAATAATTGCAATCACCAACAGAAGCAAGCACCAACACAGCACCCAAGCTAATAATTGGTGTGTAATGATTGCGTAAACCACCGAAGACATATTAAATGCCATGCTGCGGTTTGGAGACTGCTGCTTCCACCGGCAAAACAAAACAAATGCGTTATTAAAGTACGATTATTATGTACAAACAGCAGCCAGAATAAGGGTATAATTTCTTTTGGCTTTGTTTCTGCACATAAGTTGAAAGCTGAACACAGAGAAGAGTCTTCACTTCAGTGAATCGCGCCGCTGCTGCTGACAAAGGTTTTGGCAAGTTGGAGGAACAATCCAACTTATGGTTGGAGACTCAGTTCTAGAGGAAGCACTTGAAGTTTTAAAAATCGGTCATTTCAAAAGTGTAGTTGCTCCATTTAATCTTGAACAAGTACTTTCTCGTAGTCTACTAGTTTTGATGGAATAAAAGTATGTTTTTGAGGAATAAACCTGTGAAAATCCCCTCAAAAGCAGGCGAGTCCCATTCTGCCTGTTTTCCTCAATCAGCGGCTTTTTTGCATTCGGTGACAAAGATCTGAGGTGTGACTCTGCTAAATGTAAAAAGACGCTCTATACTACATTCAATTCATCTCCTAATGTAAGATCTGAAAGAAACACAAAGACATTTTCACTCAGATGAAAGAAAAACATCTGTGTTCATCTTTAAACTTGAATGACAGCGACAGACACACAAAATGGGTTTCATTCAGGCCGCCTAATAGATTCAATGAAAGCCGCTGATGACTGCAAAATTTTGAGGTATGGAGTGAAAATGATGCAGTAGTAGTTAAGCAGAGCTGATCGGACTGAAAGCTGCGCCTCCTTCCGCTGCAACTGCTGACAAAGGTTTTGGCAAGAAACCCCAGTCTGGTTAAAGTTGGAGAAATGATGGAGTTTGTTACAAGGTCTGTTTGTGGTGGCTGTCATCACAGCCGCTCGCTTCAGACATCCGTTTCTCTTTGTTGTGTTGTAGAAGAAGTTAAAGCTTAACAAATTCCTGGAGATTTTCCTCAATTAAACATTCAGAATGTGCAGAGAAGTGTATTTATTCTCAATGAAATGCACAAAAGGAGCATCTCATTTTCTGTCACAACACAACTGTTGCCACTAAATGTAAGACAAGCTATCCTTTATGCTCATAATTTATGCTCTAATGTGAGTAATAAAGGTATGAAACCGAAGAAATTGCCAGTAAAATAAAAGGAAAAAAGCGTCTGTCGTCATTCTCAAGCTTGAGTGACAGCGACAGACAAAACCGTTTGAAAACTGTTGATGTTTGCAGAGTTTAGAGATGGAGGGTTGAAAATGAAAGCGCAGCCGCTAAACAGCTAAACGGAAGTGATCGAACTAAAAGCGGTGTCCTCCTCTTCATTAGGCCTGTTAGGGAGCAGAGAAAGTGGCTGTGAGGTTATGGACGTACAGTGGCCTCTAAGGGCCAAACAGAGGCTCATTAACTCAGACTCTGTCAGCGGTTATCCAAGAGAAAGTCCGTTCCAGACAAGTAGGCACAGTCCAATTGTGACACAATTTCAGGGCTTAAGCTCCACTTCCTCGCTTCTTTCTGTATTTCTGGGACACTGCTAAATCTATTTGGGTGAGTGAAGTTTCATGAAGATAGATGGGACTGGATCATGGAAGAAAAGAAGAGACAATTGTCCAAGGACATTCTTATCCGGCCTCCTGGTCGTCGCATGTTATTTGACTCAGATTAGCTTCTTTTTGTGTGTGAGAAGGACTTAAATGCCAGTGTGTCATCGCAAATAAATCCCGATGAGAATCACCGAGATGTGATCCTCTTAAAAAAAAAAAGAGATAAGATTAGCAGATATGGACTCCTTAATAATGTTCCCCGCTCGTATTTCGATGTGATAACCTTGAGTCAGTTTTGAACTTCTTTTTTGATTAATAACGTGAATTTTCTCCGTTTCCTGTCTGACTTTCTGACATTAATAACCGCAGAAAGTGCCGGCAGACGAGTGACTTCTTGATGAACCAGTCATCTGTGCTCCGGGTCTCCCCCATATGGAAATGACAGCTGCTGATATTTATTCCCCAACATAGTAAAACGCTACTATATCATACAGTGGACAGTCATATATCCCACTAATAAGTGCCGAAATGACAGTGCTGCTGAAGCCCGGCCTTCCCCTTTTCCCTTTAGCTTAAGCAACCACTTCTATAAAAAACTGACGAAGGAAGAGAAAATAGGAGTAAAAATTATTAACCGACTTCTAAGGTGGAAAAGGAGCTTGGACACCGCTGTGTACGAATGATGGATGCAGCTGCTGAGCATCATTGTGGCCCCAAAACAGGTTTTATGACGGGCAGGATGAACGAGCTCACTAACTGAACTATTTGATATCCGTAGCCGTGCTTATATACCATAGGTTATATGACTGCTGTTATTCAATTAAAAAAAAAAAAAAGCACAGCCTTGGACTTTATACTATTTAATTACTGTTTCATTGTTTGTTTACATGCCCAGGCAAGTGAATTACACCGCAGTTCACCCAGCAAATGGAATAGTTTCTTATCTGCGCTCCCAGACTCGACCATGTACCAGCTGAGCTATGGCACCAAACAGTTTTTCACTGAAATTAATTCTGCATCTTTTATGCCTTGGAGCATCTCTCCAGTTAATCAAATCAGCAAAATCAGTTTGTGGCTTATTGTAGCCACAATAAAAAGGAATGACTGGAAATGCCTGTTTGCACAATGTAAATTGAGTTATTGTCTAGACTGTGAAATATGAAATACAGGAATGAGAAGATATATAGGTCGTTCCAGACCGTATCCTTCTCTCTGAACCACGTACTGTTATTATCACGGAGTCTTCCAAGGGGAGAGACATCTGATCCAGTCTGAGGGGGAATCGGACTAAACATAAACCCAGCTCCATCTGTAACTGCATACAGCTGTTATTGATGTTACTGTAAACATGAAACACTACAGAAAATTGTAAAGAAAAGTCCAATGATGTTCATTAAAATCTGTGTATTTGTGTCTGAGCTGTGTTAACAGCCCTTCTGATAGATTCGTCGACGGTATTTCATTTCCAGTTCTGATGAGACTTACCCAACATCCGTCAGGGTTAATCAGGGGAGGGGACGCAGCGAAGAGGAGGGCTTTATAAACACAGCCAAAAGACACCAAACACTGGCAGAAGTTTAAAATCTGACATCAGGAATAATGATGGAATACCAAACATGAATGCAGATCAAAACACAAAACTACGACATGACTTTGACATAGTTATTTCACTTTTTGACAACTTTTGACTTTCTGCATTGAAGATTTAACATAAGTCAACGTATGTCATTATATCCATCCATCATATGACTTTATCCTGCTTGGGTTCACTGGAGTCAGTCCCAGCTAACCATGGGAGACGGCGAGCTCCACACGGCCCGTCACAGGAAAATATTATTTCTCTGGTTAACCATCCATGCAGCGCATATACGACAGGCGTAAAAAGACATAAGCAACCATAAAGACATCGCGAGCAGGGTAAACAAGACAAGGAGACGTGACCACTGAGGAAAGGCTTCAATTGAAGGAGAAGTCCGAGACAGGGTGAATTAGCGGCCACGTGGCTGGAAGTGAACCAGAGACCACTGACGACAGACCAGCAAGACCTCCCATCTCAGGCCTTATGTAGGAGCAATGGCTGAAATCGTCGGCTCGAAGAGCAGAAACAGATGTGAACGGAAGAAAACACTTTTTTTTATGACAATGGGTGTTTTTCAGTTAACTCCGTCGTGCTGCATTTACAGTACGTCTGAGCTCAAGCGAGGAATGTGGGCTTAAATCACTGTATTCCAGTTTTAGAAAAATCAGAACAGTCGCTAACTGCCTGTGAAAATGGCTCTGCTTTTGGCACATCCTCACACAATCAATGACCTATTATTATGACTGATCGGCACAAAAAGTCTTCCCTGGTCGCTTCACCGAGCCCCGTAATAGCTGCTCAGCTGGCAGTTCAAAACACAACAAGCATATGCAGTGAATCTGCTTCACAAAGCCCTGATTCTGCCTACTGTCTTCTGCTTTTCTCCTATTTATTTTCTAAAATGATGCAAAATGATAGCCGCTAACAGAAAGAAAGTGGGAGGTTTGCATGTTCTCCACTCTTTTATTTCCACCCACAACCGAAAAAACACAGAGGATAAGTGAACCGGAAAGTGAATTTCCCTTGGGCGTGAATGCAAATATGCTCGCACCACCACACCGTGACCCAGGACATAAGTGAAATGGATGATATGAAATGGAAGAATATCATCCATCCGTAAAGCATCGCGATTCCATTGTGGAGGCTGCATATGAAGGTGTAAATATAGATTGACACACAAACCGCAGCCGGCGCTCGTTCGAATTCCTCAGATGTCGTAGAAGTTTTCAGCTGTCATACAGAAACAAATTGACTTTTGATAGGCTGGAGTGTTTTAACATGTCTATCCAAGTCGAAATGGCGAAGCGGTAAACATCCGCTCGAAGTCTCTCCGGATGGGCTGAACGGAGTTTTACTGGAAGCAGCTCATTTATCTGATCAGTGACAGAAATTCCAGGAGGAATCCGTACCGAGCTTTGGTGCGAGTATGTGTTCTAGATATTGTATTCCACCACGCACGCTCCTTCTGTGGCTGTTTCTGTACGGCCTTGAAATGTGGAGATGACGGAGGCTGGGCTGAGTGTTGCTTGATTTGTCCAGCGTTGGAGGGAAGGGACGGCGCCATTACCAAGGCAGCAGACAGGAACCGGCTAGAGGGCACCTGTCTGTGTGAGCTGCAGTGGATTTACAGCATCTGCTGCTTACAGGAGAGCACGCCACACAACGAGCCAAGTAATCACTTCAGACAGGAAATGATTCATTTAGCAATCTTAATTTGAGCTCAGTAACCTTTTGGGGATTATTTCCGAACTGAACTTATTTGAAGTATGAGAACAGTTTGTGGAAGTTTTGTCGGTAAGTGAGCGTGTTCGACATCTCTGGCTTCCCTGGACTCAGCAGGACTTCACGTCTCATAAATGGGCGGCTTTGCGATGAGATGTTGGCCTCATTTGCGGAGGCCTTTTGACTCTGTCGCCACCCCGTAGATCCAAATCCCTTCTCTCTCCGTGCCTTGTTAGGCTCTAATTAATTGGATCAAGAGTATGCTACTAAGCATTTGACAGCTCTGTGTGAGTGATAACTGTGAAACTGGAGCCGCATTTCCCATGTATATGCCTCTGGAGGAGAATCACTCCATATTAGGTCCATTGACTCTGTGCCACACACTTCCTGGGGGATTCAACCATGCTGCTGGGATAAGAGACAGGGAGGCCACGCTTTGAAAGCTCCAGCTGGGTTTTCAAGTTATTTTCCACGGTGCTGTGTTCTGACAAAAATATCTTTATAATACTTTGCAAATCAGCTTATAAACATGCACAGCATGCCTTCGAAAAAGAGAAATAAAACAGAGCAGCACAACATAATTTGCATTTGATGGAGGGTTTTTCCAGATCTTTTAATTCCATCAGTAATTGTGAAACGTTGTTCAACATTTCTCTTAATACGGTCGGGCTTTTGACATTTAAACGGGGTAATTATGATATCTTTACGATCATGTTTCACAGGTACATTAATTGAATTAGGGATGGAGACCAGTAAAACCCACAGCTGTCCGCGACGAGCGAAAACAGCTGTTCTGCCGCTTGCAGAGAACCTCGCCGAGGCAACACAATCAATCATCTCTCGTCTTTGTTCTGCTCATTGACACATTTAATCAGTGGTGCAGTGGGTTTTACTATTGTCATGCAAAAACACACTTTACCGGCATCTCTTTGTGCGCTGAAGGCCAACTGTGAGAGTGAGGACGAGGCTTCGCCTGCATGTTTCTTTTGCACAGACACGGTCGACGCAGCAAGACTGAGTGCAAATGCATCTTTATGATATGATAAATAGATTTTTTTTGCATTGGTGGCCACAACTGAAATTTCAAGTATACTTTTTTCTGTCTCAAAAGGCAGGAGCAGCATTTTTTTAATGACAAAAAGGGATAGAATTCCTGAAATAACCTGAGTTCAAATTACAGTTAGTGGATTGCCAGAATAAGACATGTTGATTTGACCGAAGGTCATAAGACCTGATCTGCTGAAATGTATGAAGATGGGGAGAAGCGTGATATTGCGCACACACACAAGTGTGGAAGCTGATCTGGCTTTGAGGATTGCGGCTGATAGACATGCAAAAATCACACACACTGTCTAGATTGCACACAGTAGCGGTCTTTAGGAAACAGCCGCTGGTGTTATTGTACTGAAACACATTTCTGGCTCATCATAAACTTTGACGCTGTGACCTGTCATCTCCCATATTATGCTTTCATGGTCGTATACCAAACTCAGATTTATTTGTTTAGAAACGGTATCATTCCCAGCTGATTGTTCCCATGTATATCACGCCTAATGCATGCAAAACTCTCCTTTCACTGCTAATGTTGAAGTGTGACGTAACTCGTGTCGTTATTCTGAGTTGATCAAAACTCAAAGTGCAATATTTTTTAGTAAACATGCAATTCGTGACCGTTTAAACAGGACTTTGGTAAATCTGACAGTGAGTGGCAAATTTATGGCAACAAAAATACCAGATGCTTGTTGATCATTGGTTTGCTTTCGATGGTGTAAGTTTGTATTCGATGTTGAATAAATCATTGGACTTGCAGAAGCTTTTTTTGAGGGTCGCACTCAGTGTGTGTCGTGATTTTCAGTGAATTCAAACTAAATGTAACTTGTTTAAGCTTTTTTCAGTAATCGACCATTTTTGCTTGTTAGGCTGATCAGTACAAGTACTTTGGGAACTCTATCCAAACAAATTAAAGCAAATAACTCATGTCTATTCATTTTCCCTTTGAAAGTCTGAGATTAGCATTCCCCACTGCACATTTGATCGCATCTTAAAAAAAAAAGCTCAGTTCTAAGTATAATTGTAGTTTTTATACTTTATAATCTTAACTTAGTGCTGCTTTTTTATGCAGGAGTTTTCTCTCACGCTGAGAGTTCCTGGGCTCACTTCTGCACCTGGGTAGAGGTTGCACATTTTTGTCAGGTACTCCAGTTTCCTCCTCATGCTAAGAAAAGATTATTGTTTTCGCTGGTGACTGTAGGTTTTGCCTCAGAGCCCTGCGACTGACTGATAACCCGTCCAGGTTGAACCCGGCTCTTCGCGCAGCGGCGCCATGATGAGCTCCTGTTCCAATGAATCCTCACTCTAATGAAGCTGCTACAGGCGATTAGCGAATGAATTCAGTTTACAAACAAAAGGCTGAGAGTAATTATACCTGACATAACTTCATTAAGATTTAATCAACAATAAATTCACTTTATATTGGTATCTTGCTATATTGTAAAAAAAAAAAAAAGTTTGAGATATAGGAGTCTCAGTAATTGGAAAAGTTCTGTATTAATATGTTAGCGATGGGATGAGGTTACGATCTTGCACACTCAACTTCCTTTGACTAAACGACCCGCTCATGAATGGTGCAAAACACGAATGGTGCAGAAAACAGAGAAGCGGAGAGGTCTCAGCTCCGGGTCTCCTGCAGCATTGTTACCGCCTTTTTGATGTGGATCCACTGCCCTGCAGTTCACGCCGTCTGCATCATTACGGAAAGCAGCTTGATATCCCTAACAGAACCACGCTCAGCCGACGGAAGAGAGAAAGGAGCTTTTCAGCCACATTAGAGGGCAAAGAGAGGAGGGAGAGGGTGGGGTGGGTGTATTTGTGTGTGTTTGCTGTATGGGTATTTTAGCTGGTGCCCTTCGAACTGTGCACAAACCCAGAACTGGGGTTACGGAAATACCATATGGCGATGTGCAAAAACAAAAGGTCACGTAAAAGCTGATGTTGCTCTCAGTCACTACAGGGCTGCAAATCTGGCTTAAGAAAACCAAGGCGGTCTGAGGATTAATGTCCAGTACTGCTACTTGAACGCTGCTCAGAAGGCGACGTCGGCGCACAAGACAATGAACCACACTGAATTTCCTGGACCAAATATAATGAGGAGCGGTCTCGCAGTACAAGTGCAATTCTCTTGATAAAACTAATTTGCAGTTTTCTTTAATGGTATTTCATGGACCTTTTTTTTCAGGGAAATGATACCTCTGTAGTTGACTCGACATTCTCAAGTGTGAACATTTTAAATTTAGAAAAGTTACTCATCGCGGTTCGCTTCTCTTTGTTCACTTCTGTTATTATTCCCTTATTTTCTGTTCTGCCTTTTCGAATCATAACTTGCTGCCTTCCTGTCCTCGGATCTGCATTTTTTTTCTTCTTTTCTTTTCTGTTTTTTCAAACAAGCTAATCGCTTTAATGTGACTATATACTGTACATTCATTTTCTGAGCAGATTAACACACCAGGAGACCTTGGGCGAGATATTGGAAAGTGCCTCGTATTGCATTCGGTATTAGCCTTGAGAATCTCGCCATTCAGGGACAAAGAGAAAGAAGGAAAGTGATCTACGTGATTATCATACCAATGACGAAGTGGCGCTGTCGACGTGAACCGTGCAACCTGAACAATTTCATCAACTTTTCTAAAGTAGCACGAACTTTTTGTTCAGCATTAATTATTCTACTTAGCATGTCTCTTTAGCCATCACTTGGCTTTCTTCGTAGCGACCTGGCGGATGTATACCGGACCATTTCCCATGAGGCAGCTGCCACACGCTAATCTCAGGTTGTCACTGATGCCAGACACCTCTCTCACATGCTTCCACAGACTTCATCACTAAGCCATAATTTATATTGAAATACATCTAATAATTAGGAGAAAATGCTTTCAGGTCTCTTTTTTTTCTTCTCTCTTTTGTTCGATTCAGTTTCCTTCTAGCCCACACATGGACTGTAGGCTTCAAGTATCTTTCTTTCAAGATGTCTGCTTGAGTTTCTTCTTTTTTTTTTTTTTTTGTCTCTCCCTCTTTTTTTACCAGCCGGCAGTTAAATGACACGAAGAAGTTGGACTCATGAAATTAATTTTTAATCAGGAAAAGTCAGTTCACTACATTTGCATCAAGTCTTTGACAGGTTAGTTTTATCTTCTCCTCACTCCGAACTTGAAAGTTTTTCAACACGATTCATCACAAAAAAACTCATGAATCTTAAGAATAATGTGACCATACGGTGAGTTTACAACGAATTCGCTTGTTCATCATAGTAGTTGCCACATGAATGCAAAGTCGTTTTGCAGATTTCACCCAAAATGAGTCATTCGGAGGAGTTTTTAAAGCCGAACAATGCTGCAGTGGTGAACACATACTGTACATACCTGGTTCAAGTCCCGGCTAGTGGTTGCAAGGAATCTGGATTTCCTTCCACAGTCCAAAGACATCCACGTGGTTAATTGCTGAGACTAAATTGCAGGTTTAAATATGAATTTGAGTGATGAGCTGACTCCCTGTCCAGGTTGGAATTGCCTTTGCAAGTACAGATGGATGAAACAGTCACGTGATAATTCTTCTTAAGTGTTACATTATCCTTTCCGTTGATTCGAATTTTCTGTTGATTCTTCACATTTTCTGACACGACTTGTAAAATAAATCCCGATGATTGAACAAGATTGGTTTTAACATCTGTCACAGTCTTACTACGCTAAACTTCCTCGACTTCTGGGACCAGTGGTGCCTGAAAAATCTCCCAGTGTTTTATAAGTCAGCCCAGGCTGGACGTGGACACCTGTGTGGGTCTGAATGAGGCGTTTGGCCGCAGGAGAAACGCTCTAAAACAGGGAACACAGCTGCAAAATGCATCAGAAGCGATGGTGTGGCATGATGCTGATGAAGGAATATCTGGTATGGGAGCTCTCTCGGTAACCGCCACTTAGGGAAGCCTTGTCAAAACTGTGGCTCTCACTCACTTCATGGTGGGCGTTGCGCGCTTCAATCCTGATGGGAGCCATTCCCTCCGAATCCACTTTCTGATACTTAATTAACTACTCTAACTGGTATTTACTGTATCTTCCCCAAGCCCACTTTTGTTGAATTGTTACAGGCTTAAACCTGCTTGTGTGTGTTTAATAGCCAATCTGGCACATTATGAATGCGTAAAAGCTCCGCGGTGAAGTAAGGATGGACGTTTGATTACAGGCCTTCATTATGATGGCAGAACTTGGAAAAATGCCTCAGATAAAAGCAGCTGGAGTGACGCTGGAATAACAGCACCCCGTCATGTACTTGTCATATTTTGGCCGGCTGTATTTGTAATTCTGTGTGTAAACACGGCTCGTGAGCTTGTCTCTGAGCAGTTTTAGATTCGTTATCGTTACCTTTAGAGGCAGACTGCAAACATGGTCAATGAAGCCACCCATTCAATTATACTTTCCTTTAGTTCCAGTTCTTCACAGCGCAGGCTATAATCCAGGCAGTCCGTTTGACGGGGTAAATATGAATTTCAGAGCTGAAGTTAATTAGAACATTGTTATGGTTTATTGCCTGTGGAAGTTAAATTGAAATGACTGAAAAAGAAAATTGCAATCAACTCATACAAAGTCTTTTTGTTCTCCAAACTGTGACAGAAATGCCTAATGGGGTTTTACTACAATAATAGATAGCTGCTTCAGCTGGTCAGTGTTGCTATTTACAAAATGACTTAACGGAGGATTCTTCTGTCAAGAAATTAAAGACGATGCTCGTCCAAAACAAGGAAAAATAAGCTGTTAAAGTGTCACGTAATGCCACGTAGATCCTTTTCTAAATTTGGACTGCAAGCAGTGCAGAGTACGTCCAGGACAGGGAATCAAACTATCAAACTATCAAGGAATCAAACTAGCTACAAATTTGCTGAAAAAAACAACAACATACTTTTCAGCATTAACACATGAGCGTGCAAACTGCTGAAATCCTGAAATAGTATCAAAAAACAGCTACACAACCATGGTCTCATATGAAATGCTGACTTTAAATAATCCAGAATAACTGTGTATCTTCCATTCGCAACACGCTGAAGTCTCCTCTTCATGCATATCATCTGGATTTGTCCCCGTCTCAATCATAACTGGTCACAGATTTTTTTTATCCCCTTTCCAAAATAACCAGTGACTTTTCGACCAGATTCTTTAATTGCTTTGTTTGGAGGGTCGCCACCTTTAATCGCACTGCTACACCCAATAGAAGTCTCATCGCTTCTGCTACTCTGCTAATTCTGATTAATTACAAATTCAAAGTATCTCCTTCAGATGTTTTCTGTTTCCTCAAGTTGGAGAAAATTGGACTTTCTTTGCAGAACACCACTGCCAAATTCTTGAAAATCTGGGGCCCATTCCTAGAGTTAGTTAAAAGGATGAATCCCTTGTTTGTCTCAAACTTGAGCTTGTTTGAAGCACTAATACTGTCTAACGCTGTAAGTACCGCTGCAATGACAGCAGACTAAGACAATTAACTCCATAAATTTTACCTTTTTACAGTAATCGTGTTATAGTTGGATAATTATAGTTGGGCATTGGCTGCATTTTTGTAATTGGTCATGTTTCTCTGGAAAAAAATAAACAATCAACCAAAGGAGAAGAAAAATCAAAATGATTAAGTTATGAAAACATTGATTATCAGTGCCTCTCTTCAGCCATGCTCAGCTTCGTGGCATGTTATGAACCGTTCATGCAGCATGCTAATTAGAGGAGAAAAGTGTTGAGGTTTCGCTGTCAGCCAGCCCTGCTCGTATCACTCTGTATTTTCAAAGGACTGCAGCGTCTGACAGTAAATTTCATTCATCACTAACAGTGTCGTAAGCATGACTGACAGCTCCCAAGATGACAAATGACTGCCCAGGTTTGAAATCCTTGAGGAATGACTTTCACGTATCCTCTGCAATCATACCGCCGAGTGTTTCTAAGATAAACAGCCCCCACTTTGATGCACACCTAAGCCAAATTTTACAAGAATTGACTTGTGGTCGATGGGAGCCTGTGTTGACTGAGTGCTTATACTATTTTCCTTTTTTTTTTATCCCTTGGCTATGCTTTTTAGTGCCTCTGATCCCTTTGTGGCCTTCTTTTTTTCATTTGAGGCTTTAAATGGTGAATCACAAAGGGCTCCAAAGAAGTCGTGTAACTGAGCTACTGCAGATCATTGATGTCTCCCCCATGGGTCCCTGTGATTGACAGAGTCCTTCTGTGCAGGGTCTACAATAATAGGTTAACATCTGGTCATGCGGGCCTATACTTTATTTCTTGTCACGATAATGTTGGCTCTAGGTGACTGATAATTGCCCCGCTCTGAGATCGCTTTTGCAAAAAGTAATAAATATATGTGAAGACATCGATTACTGAGGCAAAGACACGGAATGGAAGTGAGACCCGCCACAGTGGAGAACTGCTAAAGCCGTGCAGTGTATGTAATGGAAGCACATCAGAAAGGAACTGTTTGAAAATCCTATCAAACACTGGACCATTCTTCATTTTTGAAACTCAAAATATCGCAAATAAAAAAAAAAAAAAAAAGTTGCCTCATCATTCTCCATCACAAGTGAAGGGATCCAGCTGAAAAGTCTCACGGTGAGCGTCTCGTTGCGGCGGCGGCTGGTGCAGCAGACAGGTCTCAAGGACTGAAGGCATGCTGGGAGTTTGAGCAACACGGAGGACAGAAGGCTATTAAGGAGGCTCATCAGTAAAAATGCCCATCAATCACTGTACTGGAATGCGTGGCCCCTCCCCCGTCCTGTGGCGGCTTTTGAGTGACAGCCACAGCTGGCAGGCATTACGGCCTCGCCACAACATCAGACCTGACAGGAGGTTAACACTTCGTCACTGTTGAGGCAGCACCGAATGCTACTTGTTCTGTAAATATTTTCCTTTAGCCCACAGAAAAAAGTTGTTCTTGCTGAGTCTCACAGCTTTCCAATCCAGGATTTGATACTTGGCCAAAATGTGTTAGCCATCTGTCTGTTAAACACTGAAACAATGATGGTCCCGCTGAATTTAACCAGCATTTACTGTTCCAAATGCAGGAAAAGTCTCCTAAGTTTAAAAATTAAAAAAAAAAAGGTGCTGTTTCAGTTTCTTTACCAAAGTAAATAAATAAAGAAATGCACAAGTACATAAATCAAAAGTAAAAACTTCTTTATATTTTTCTGTTACACGATGCAGGTTTTAAGGAAAGTTGTTGATGTGGTTGTCTACATGCGCACACATTTACCTTGTGTTGTAAGTCAGAAGCATAATTTAGTTCGTGGCGTCTATATGAATCAAATAACTGATAACCTTGTTGGATTTTCTATCAAACACTATGAATCGATTTGAAACAGGAGCTCTTCGTATTCAGTGATTATTTAGTGACTAGAACATGGTGTCCTTCTGCAGTCTCAATGTAGATAGTCTAATCCTTTTTGAAATTATTAGTTCTACATGTCAAAACATACACAAAATGCAAACATAAAAAAACATCTATTTGCACTAATATCTGTCTATCTATTGGGGACCTCGCACAGCACGCTTGTTTTATTTATATTCACTGAAGCTACAACTTGAAGAATATTATCCTCACTTATTTCATCCTGAGTGCAGAAGATTTAAAATCTTCGACATATGCAAAGAACTCTTCTTCAACAGTTCTTGTTTCACTTCACTGATGGAGAACCTCGGCGGTAACAACATTACGATACCACACCACAGCAGAGGCTCGGTACTAATTTAATATTATAATATCACTTCACTTGCATCTACTATGATCAAATTAGGCTGTGCAGTTAAGTCGCGCAGCAGCACGGCTTTATAGATTAATTGCATAAGCTGCAGCAACAGATGTTGCAATGTATTTTATTTTTATATATGTATAGTCAATCCTTTAGTGCTTGTAATGGTGTAGTTGGCTGAACAACACTGCAGTTCTTCGAGAAGCTTGGAGTGGTTTCAGACTTCTGTGCAGAAATCTTTCAAGTGGGTTTCTGCAAAGCTGGAATTAAAATGTGTCTCAGGATTCGAGTGCTGCAACACGCAGCTCCTGCTGTTACTGAGGGCAGGAAGTGCACAGTTTCAGTCGCACTTGGAAATGTCTGCAGTAACAAGTGTTGCAATGTATTGTACTTTTATGGATATATAAAGCAACATTTAGGGGTTGAAATAATGTTGGCTTGAAGAAATGCCTGCAAGAGTGTGTGCGTGTGTGTATTAAGAGTAGGTGTAAATCATTTTGTATTGTTTCATTGTTTTTCACACTTCTCCGTGCACATTCAGTATCACCCAAAAAAAAAAAAAACAATTACAGAACCCATTCAGAATGCAATCATCAGAAAAACTTTAAGCACTCAATCATTACAGGCAAGCCCCACTCCTTCAGTTTTAATGAACAAAGCTAAGAAATGAAATATTGAAGTACCGCCAGGACGAATGTCAAATTTGCATCATGTTTCCTCAGTTTTTCCACTGTGGCGGTGCTTCGGCATGAATGATTCATGTAGCCTTCCAGCCATGCTGTTCCTCTCCTTTCAGCCCCCCACCTCCACACACCTCTTCAATAGTTTAATTTCACCGATCCGGTGACGGATCATAGTGTTTAAAGTGACTGATGGGCTGAGCGGTAACCGCGGCGTCATTAGCTCATGAGCGCTCGCTAAAGTTAACAGTTCAATTTGGTTTACGTGACCCCCCTCCGGCTTCATTTTATAACTCGGGTGGGGGATCGATTTTATAGTCCAGCAGAATCACTGAAGCTCCTTCAAAAACACATCAAATGAAATATATTTTTAAGCAAAGCAGAACTGTTGGCTCATGATGAGTCAAACTTGTGTGAATAAGTCCAAACTCAATCAGGCCTTGTGACAAAGAGAAATACTGTTTGAATTTTTTAACTTCCTTCCATTTCAAACAAAGATAAAAATAATTTAAAAAAAGGCGTCGTTGTCAATGGCAGATGCTTCAGGAAAATGTTGCGTTTTATTTCTTGCAGTCTGTCTCCATTATATCATTGCATTTGTAAAATTATTTACCTAAAACATGAAGTTTTGTGTTTTTTTTTAGCATTCATTTTATAATTTATTCATTGCCACTTGATCCAGTGGCAATTGGATTTCGACACCCTTCTTATTAGAAACTGCACTCTGTTTACAATACAACAATATTTGCCTTTCGTGATTTAATTTAAGGTTTAAATAAACAGATGGCTCCCTTACAAAGCTGCCTCACACTAATTTGATGTAAAATAAAGCTACAAATACCTGAAGTACCTGGAAATAAGTGGTGTTTCATTGAAACACGCTCACCTTGACTTATTTAAACAAATCCAAATTAAATTCTTTTAGGTGCTTTGGGAAGTTTGAAGTGTTTCTCAGTTATGTGTGGAAACTTTCAGAGCAATCGGCTTCATAACCTGTCAGCGTCGACCTCAGTAGTTACACTCCACAGCACAGTCTTTGCTGTTATCGGGTACATAAGGCGCAGAGTTCTGGCTCCACTTGCAGAAATCCTGTGTGTTTATGTTCACCTGCTGAAAGCAGGCTTATTTACCTGTTTGGAAAATGAGTAAATGAGTCTCAGTTTCCATCATTTAAAAAGAGCGCGTTGCTATCGAATACAGCCAAAGAGCACTCTTGGTATTTACATTATCAAATTAAAACAGAAACTTTTGCGCTTTGCTCCATTTTCACTGGTGGAAGAATTGAAGTTTGATCCAGAGTGGGGCAGAATGTCAGAAAACATTTGGTGTTAAATTTGCATGTTGTGAGTAAACTGTGAGACTGAACATAATAACCTCTTACCAATGCAAATGACTGTTTCAGTGGAATTTAATTCTCTGTTCTGGACTCTGACTTAATTGTCTGGATTGGGGGGAAAACTAGTTAATCATCACATCAGCACAAAGTCTGATTATAAACTCTTGGATAAAGTGTGTCGGATTGCATGCAAATAGGTTATTCTTTCAGCTTCGCATGTGATCTACTAAGGCGTGATGCAGGAATATTGAAATGAGGGTTTGCGTGCATCACACTGCTGCAGATGGTATTGTTTCTGTTTTTGCATTTGCCATAGAGAGATTGTATGAAACAGTCCAAACACAAACTCAAACGTAAAACCACGGAGTCGAATGACGACGTTATCAAACATGTCACAGGAAATAAATCTAAGAAAAGGAAAATAACACAGTGATTGATCACTTGACCAAGCTTTCAGGTACAGCACAGAAAACATCTGCTAATAGAGTCGGCGAGGAAAAGTTGAGGTGAGCCAGCTGCGGAATTACATCTCCCCACAGTAACAGTGGAATCCATGAAGGACTGAAACAGTTTGCACCTCCTTTCAAATAGACACAGTAAACAATGCAAATAAATCCCATGGTTGATTGCACTTTAATACATTGGCATGTGCTCCATGTTAAATGGATAGTGTGCGTTTTGTGCCTCTGCCGGTGCTCCCAGTTAATAAATCAGCTTCCACCTGTGTGCACATTATTAAATTATTGCTTAATTGTATATGTGCAATCGTTTAGTAGACCAGGCGCACGGATTTCTATTACCAGTCCAAGCATGTGCGATTTAGACAATATTGACAATGTAGCAGGATAAATTGTCCACATATCCCTGTGACTGAGGACCTTTTGACCACGCTTGCCTTCACTTAAAATGTATGGTTTAATTTGACCTAAATATACTGTAATTTGTGTGTTCTTCATGTTATATATTAGCCAAGGTTAATGTCAGTCTTCTTCTGGTTATACAACCAGGATGTGATTAGCAGCCTTGTTAGTTATAATCTGGCAGCCACATTTTTTTTTTTTTTTTTTTTTAAATGAATCAAATCAGTATTAACGCTGTGTTCTGCCCCCCCGAGTGTCTGAGCAGACCCATCATTTGTATGCCCCGGCCGGCTGGCAGAAGTCCTGCTCCGTGCTGCAGACAGCCAGCACTTCTCACACGGGGAGAAAAACATGATGCGTCACGCTCTGCCCCTCTGCAAGCAGAGGACGATATGCTGATAAGTTAATTGCAACCATTACATACCGATAGTCGATGGACTCATAATGTCACTCGTTCCAAGTGGAGATAAAGCTGTCTTTCTTGTGTGACATTGAGACTGAACTTGACTAGCCTTCACACACACTCACACGCACACATTTAGTTCCTCGCTGTTTCCCCTATAGAATCACAGCCTTCATTCCGCTCACCTCTGGGAAAATTAAATGTAACTTTTCTCATGGAAACTGCTCTGCATATCAAAAGAGAGCCATTCACAACTCACTTTCTCATTAATAGTAACAAGTTGCATCTCCTCCTTCCGTATAAATATTTGAAGCTCGCCTGTTTGCGTATGACTGGAACGTGGTCTCTGCAGCAAACAGAGCTGGAGCCGGGCGACTCTCATTTTAAGTTGGACATTTTGGAGAGACATTAAAATGTATTCATGCTGTTTCTATGTTTTGTATGATTTTTCAGCTTGACCACAAATAACAGACAGTTATGTTAATTAACAGATGGAATCAGTTAAGCTGGTCAGTGTATCTGAGGACGGCTGTGCCTGAGTTGTAAAATAAGATCTTCTAATCCCAAGGTTCACGATCTAATCCCCCCGGTTGGCCCTGAGCTTGTTTGCAAAAGTCCTTGGGCAAAACGCTGAACCCGAGTTGCGACCTGATGGTGTGTGAGCGCTGCATCTCGCATTGCATCAGGAGTGTGCAAACCACACCGGACTGCTGCAGCGGCACAGTGTTTACTGTCAGACGCGTTTCGATTGCATCAATCCATCATACATGAGGAAAGCAGTTTATGTTGCATAACAATGAAGAAGCTTTTAAATTAGACCGGGTTGTGATGATTACTTTTAGACTTATCATATTGTGTGTTTATAAACTCCAATTACTAGATTCCTCATCAGTTATGGCTAATTTCTCTGAGACGGAGCAGAAAAATTAGCAAAGCATCACAACATCTACACACAGCTGTGGACACGTCACTAAATAACTTAAAAAACAGAGCTTTCACCTGTGAGGGGCGAGGTGAGAGTACTAATCCCTACACTGCCAGTTATCTCTGTGATAAAAATACCTTTTTTTAAAAAAAATTATGATAATATTTAGGAAGGTAATCTCTAATGAAAAGATCAACTGGCATCTGTGCAAAGGCCCAAGAATTACTGGCTGATGAGATTTAAGAAATTAGGCAGGAAAGTGCTAAGACGGCCAGCACGGCTTTCATTAAAGCAGAGTATCATATCCTGCACAGTGTGTTCCGTGAAAACAGAAGAAAATTGTCAGCGTGAGATTTGTGAGGAACCCCAGAGAGGGGGACGTTTCGGTGAACGTTGGTGGTAACGCTGAGTGACGCTGCTGTTTCACAGCAGGCTTTACTTTGGTTATTTGTGACAGAAAAACAAAAAGTTTAAGGCTTATACAAATCAATGTAAATGCAAGAAAAACTAATTAAAGTCTTTAAACCACGAGTGTAACAGGGTCAGTTGTATGACTTGATTTAAAGACTTTCCCTTCTACTGCAGTGAAACTTCCAACAGGAACGCTTCTTATCAAGGTCGTATTGCTGAAAGAGCTCGATAGCCGATAGCAATAATAGTTTTTAACGTGAACGTCATTAGGAAGCTTAGCATTTGCCACTTATTGGCATGGAAATGTGCTGTGTGTAAACAGAGGTAATCATATGAGTTTCACTTGGGAGTTGATTGCTCTGCTTTACTTCAATTTTAACCGAATTAATTTGATGTGTTTTGTCCAATATGTGTGTGTTGTGTTGTGTGTGAAGTAGCCTAAATCACAATCAGAGGCAAATTGATTCTGTCGCTCCTTTAATAAAGATAATTTAGCAGAATGAGTAATCTGAAAGAGGGAATCTAGTTCTGTTAGTATTGTCACAGACTGAAACCAAGTTAACGTTGCTCCTTTCGCTGTAGTGTCTGTAAGTTTTCTTGTTTCTACTTTAGTTGGCGGAAAGAATTAATATCTGGTACCTGTCTGTCTTGACTTGAAGACTGTGGCAGGGTTCTGACCGCTGCTACACGTAGCAAACTGTCTACTGCTAATTCCATATCAAATGTGATGTGAGTATCTTACATTCCAACAGTTTTTGTCTTTTAGGTTTTATTAAAGGGCTCAGCAGGAACACAACAAGCTGTAGATTTGTAGTTTGTGTGTGTATAAGCAGGTTTGTGGTGCTGAACTGCTTTCTTTCTTTTCTTTTCTTTTTTTTTGGCACGTGTCCCAGGCCTTCAAGACTTCCTCGGCCTGCCAGCGATATCAGCCTGGAGAGGTTCAGAAAGGGATTCAAAACTACCCGAGGAGGGATGGTTAAAGCCTCTCTTGAACACCCATGTTGGTTTTTCTGTCAGATGTTCTCTGAACAACAATAACAGAAGGAAGCGAAAAATTGGAAAGATTGCTGAGTTTTTTTTGTTTTTTTTTTAAGGCGACCTTGTTGCAGGTTAGGTTAAATTTCAGTGTTTACGCCAGCAAAATGAATCCCTGCTTCTTCACTCTTCAAATCATTAAATGGACGGGATAGCAGAAGCCGAATCACAGTTTCGCTGTGCAGTTTTCTCCGAAAAGGACAGCTGTGATCTTTGATCATGCACAGATGTGACCGTTTCAACCTGCAGTGGCATCAACATGTCATGCGTGCACCTGTAAACCATTACACGGCGATCATCCTCAGACATTAAAAATGTAATCATGATTCGGATGATGAGGCATTAAAGTTTAATTCATGGCTCTCACGTTGATATTCAAATAACGAAGCGCACAAAGAGAAATCAGTAACTCCATATGTGAATATGGCAATGTTCATTGTGCATTGTCCCTTTATTTATTTTACATTTGTACTTTACCAGCTGCTGAATAAACTTTATGCAGTCAAAGACTATATCTGAGAAAGGTTCTGGAATCTAGGTAATCACGACACATGGTGTGTCGTGATTTGCATGTTCTCACTGTGTGTGCATTGGATTTTTCCTTGCAAAAGTCCAAAAACATGCATTTGAGTTGATTTGTTGACTCCTGTTTGCCTGAAGTGAAGCGTATAAAGTGGGGCTTGAAGATTTCTCAAGTTTTGGTCGTTGAATAAATGTTGAATGTTATTTGAATAATTTGTAAAATCTGAATCGCATCGAAAAAAGAGTAAAAAAATATCTAAATTCTTAACTCGCCTCACGGTAAGTGAATTGGCTTTAAGACTGTGTGTTTAGTCAATGCATTCGGCCTCTTTTGTTTTCCACACAGACTGTTTTTTGCTTGCAGGCAAAGACCACTCAGACATGATCAATAGGACTTAGAGTGAAGACAGACAACAAAGCGGAAGGTGGCACGCTCCCGATACCAAAACTTAGCTGTGGTGTCAATAGCATCTGCATAGATCCGCAGATGTTTGTTAACAGAGCGTATTTTCATTTTGTTATCAGCTGATGAGGATCCTGTTTCTCCGGGCCGTTCGAAGTGTTCTTTTGTTCCAGCGCCGTTTTCCAACATTTACTTGATGGATTGAAACAGATTTCAGTGATGATATTCATGACTGCCACATGATACTTTCCACTGAATTCTTTAAACTCTCTGACTGTTTTCATCCGTGGCCAACATCAGGTTTGTATTCGTAGCTTTTTGAAATGTTTTGTCGTTTTAGTGCAGACATCTCAGCTGGAGGAACTCGAATCGCCTTAATGTTTTGTAAACCACCACAGCCTGAACTGCCTGGGTTCTTATTTTTTATATTTATTTTTTTTAGATGCCACCATGATTTTCAGGCAAATACTGAACTTTGGCCCTTAAATACGAATGACACAGAAGTCCCATTACTGCTGTATGTAACTTTGACTCATGGGGGGGTTTGGACCCGATCCCGGGTGAAAGGCAGAGTTCATCCTGAAAAGGTTGCCTATCCATTAATCCATCACAGGGCAAACAGAGAGACGGAAAAACCTCTCTCATTCACACCTATGGGGAATTTCAGGTTACTAAGTAACCTCAAGTGGGTGGGAGGTGAAAAGGAAACACACGCACACACACACGCACACACACACACACACACACACACACACACAGTCTCACCTCAAACATTTTAAAACCCTTTTTTTCCCCTAAGTTTCTTTGAACCTGGGATGTGTCCTTTCTGAGGTGACAGTTCTCACCACTGCTCCACTGTGTGGCCACGATAAACATATGTCTGCTAAATATCCTCCTGTTGAACCTCGCCGCCGGGCCCGTGAGCCATTATTTTAGTCATAACTTGGTTACAGTGCAACGCCAAGACAGAGTCGCCGCTGTCTAAAGAAATTATCTTCGATAAAGTCTTGAGTTTTCAGTCTGACCCTGCGGCAATGACAACACTTAATCCTGGCAGTGATATGATCTAATGTGATTTTAAGCGAGCGACGTAGCCTGAGAAACTAGCGAAACTGTTGCTGCGAGGGCTCGATTAATGCTGGGAGTGACCCGGTGCCTGTCTGAATCCCAACCTCCTCAGCCTCCCACCTCACGGTGCAAACGTGCTTTCATTCAAGGACTTGAACGGACGACATAGTGGCTCTCAAAGGGGGCATTACATCAAGGACACACACACACACACACACACACACGCACGCACACGCGCGCGCGTGCATACAAAGTCAACCTGTTACTAGTTGAAACAGTTTAGCTTTCCTGCTGGTTTTCCAGATTCCAGCCCTCAGATCAAACTGGGCGCTCACTTGAAGCAGCGACTCGAGTCTAAAGAAAAAACAAAAACACTTAATGGCATGCAGGTTTCATAAATCTCATCAAAAAAGTCTAAGAAGCTGTGAAGTGTATGCATTTGTAAGAAAAACAGTTGTTGTTATACACAGCGAACATGGTCGCTCCATGCTACTTCCTCCAGTAATATAAAGTAATTAATGAGGAGCTCAGCGGTTAATGTCAGGGCCTCGGGTGACAGACGCTCATGCTGCTTAATTAAGACGAGGACACTGTGGCATCGGATTTATTACCAATTTATTACAGCGCATTTAGCCGAGCAGACATGTGCAGTATTGTTTGTTTTGAGCTTTTGAAAGGCCTCACAGTGTTGTGCTCTCCTGACCAGCCTTATGTATGTTTGTTTTTTGCACTCCAATGTTTGTAGTATTTTTTTTTTTAATTATTTGTCTTTTGGAAGAGTAAAAGCAGAATGACTTAGTAGCTTTTCTCACCACAGAGCGAAGGGCCAGCGCCGTGGCTGGAGCTGCTCTCAAGACAGAGGAGGGAAGGGAGGTGGGAGATGGTTATCAGAGAATGAAATGGTCTCCATCTGGGGTCAGAGACATGAGATCAGTTCAAACAGGATTCGAGTGCTTCAACTCAAGTGCTTGTTTTCATGTATTTATGTTTTTTTTTTTTTCCATGGTCGCCTATATGCAAACTTCATTATGAAATGTTTCCATGTACTTCATTCAAGTCCCGTTTTCAGACAGACTAATGCAACAAACAAGTTTTGTATTTATAGGACGAATGTTGTGACAGAGGCTTGAGGTGTGCGGCAGCGTCGCCGCACCTTCTTATTCCATCCCTTACTGCATCATTTCAGAATGAGTCACTGGCAAGTTTGAAAAGTAATTTCTGATGAACTCCAGTCAGCTAACCTCGGTGTCACCACAATAAGCATCTGGTGATTGCACCGCATTGAAAGCCAGCGCGTCCATTCAGTCGAATGCTTTAAATGAGAATCTGCTGCAGTAAGGGAGGCTTGGTTCATATCATCAGTGCCTTAATATGACTCTGATAGACCTCTGGGAGACTGATCAGTAAACATTGAGGCTTATGTCAGTGTGATGAAATTAAAAACTGGGATGATGATTACATGCATGCTTTGTTTCCCGCCAATCCCCCGTGTGCAGGAGGGTGATCGAAACTCAAGGCGGCAGTGGCAGACGCTGCCAATAACAATGAAAATAACTGTACAGTGGTTATTACTGAATGCAAATACATGGAAACAGTCTTGTAGAGAAAACAGTATCACATATAGGATTTCTTTTTTTTTCTCTCTCCAGAGAATGTTGTCATATCTTATCTGGTGTCAGTCGAGTGTACTGCCATAATGTGTGTGGCTGTCATACCTGCATCTTAGCTCTGCCACAGATTAGCGACCTGTCCATGTGCGCTTTCATTCACGGCGTTGTCTGGGAAAGGCTCCAGCCTTTGGTTCTGTACATCTCATATATACCCCCAGTTTCAATCGCCTTTCTTCCTGTTTCCATTGATAAACAAAGCTAATACACACTATCCATCTGCTATGACAACTGCTTTTGTCTGGAGCTCACAGTAAATAACTTATATGTGAAGTCTTACAGGAGAGAGAGAGAGAGAGAGAAGCTAATAAGTGTTTATAACTTCCGCGCATTACGCTGAAAGTGTGAAACCTTTTCTTTTCAAAACTTCTGAAGCTAAATTACTGGGCTTTTCTGGGTCTTCGTGCACCATTTGTTTGATGTCCTACATGGTGAATAACTGCAGCTGACATTGCTTTCTGCTGGGCGGATGGATGTTTTGCAGTCTCATTTCACTAAGTTCAATCTGCTTTGCTTTGATGTCAGAAATGGCAAATTTTGTGTTGTAAAAGCAAATAGAGGCATCTTATGCAGGGTGTCAGACAGCATAATAGAAAGGCTATTCCGCTGATGTTTCATGCACTCATATCACATTGCTTTTTCATGTATGCCGAGAACACAAATATCAACCTTTGACATAACTAATCCCGACAGTCTCACATAATATCCTTCATTACCTTTACAGTGGGTTGATCCAGACAGAGCTCAAGTTATTTCAGGAAGTTCAATGGTGACCATCAGGAAGTCATTGAAGAATAAGAATATACCGTATTTAATATTCACTTGGATATTTATTAAAATGTGCCTCCTCGAACCCTTTACATTTTAATGGGTTTTGATGAATAGCTCCAAAAGCTAAAACCCGCATATTATCCTGACTGCCTTTCCTCTCCTAAACTCAGTCTTTTGACTCGAGTGAATATTTCAAAAGATTATCCAGAGCACAATATAAAGGGCACTTTCGGAACAGATGGCATGACGTTGATTAAAGACTCAAACAGTCCTACGAACAAGGAAAGTGTCAGTGAGAAGGTAGAACAGTGAAAGCACCAGTAACAGACAACTGAAATCAAAAATATTATATTTTAGTTAAAAAAAAAAAAAAAATCAGTATGGTAGGGAACAAATTGCATGCTTTAAGCAGAGGAGAAGTTGACAGAACCTGAACGTGGACGTGAGAAGAAAAGACCAACTTTACTGAAAAGGTTGGTACATTTCAAGGACAATTTGCTCATTAGGAGGTAAATGAACAGATTTCAATCGTCACGCAGAGTCTGATACACAAATACCACAAAACATGCGATGTTGTGATATTACATTTGTTGTACAACTTGTTGGATTGAGTAAAATTCCACAGCTTGCATCACAGTCACTATTTTCTACGACAAACGTTTATCTCAGTGGTATTTTTTTCTGTGAAGCACATGCTTACAGAAGAGCTTTAAACCAACATGGCCAGCTCCAACAGACTGCAAATTTAAAATAAATATGAAAATGAACTCCACTTGACGTGTTTTTGCGGCAGTCTGAACTGCATTGCTGGGCGTTGTGTTTAAATTATACATTGAATTTCAGATAGTAAAAAGTTATCTTAGCTGTTTGTTGTGGAGTCATGAGTTTTCTTATCTGTCTTTCAAGGTTTCTTGTGTTTCTGGTCTCGCCGTTATATATTCATGGTTTCGTTACGTTCACAATTTGATCTACATGTTTTCTGGATTCCTATTGCTGCCGTTGTGCTGTCTGCTCGTATGACGCATGCGTGACGTGGTTTCATTTGCACTCGTCAATCACCCCGTGCCGTTTCTGCCCCCTCTCTTATTGCCCCGTCAAGGTTTTCACCTGTGTCGCGTCAAGCCCCCCCAGACTGCTGTATATTTAAATACTCATAGTTTGACTGTTCTGTTTATTAACCTCTGGATTTCTGTTTTCCCCATATGTTAGTTTGACTCTCCTTGATAACTACACCACCTATTTTGAAGTTTGTTTTCTTAACTTAAAGCAAGAAGATCTCAAAGATAGTCTGTAATTCCTACAATCAAAATGATTGATAAATGATAAAAAGCGATAGCAATCAAAAGCACAAGAACCTCTTTTCTCCACACCTGAATTGAGCCTTGAGGCTTGCAAATTAGTCAAATAAATTGTCATCACTGCCCAACATGCAGCTTCAAGTGTGTGTATAATTATGGGTCAGGTCAGACCTTTTATTAAAGTTATAATTGTCCTGCAATCAGCAGCAATTGCTGCTGTGATTTTGGACTTCTTGTAATGCAGTGTGTGTGTGTGTGTGTGTGTGTGTGTGTGTGTGTGTGTGTGTGTGTGTGTGTGTGTGTGTGTGTGTGCGTGCGTGTGTGACCCCAGTCAGCCAGTGAGGCTGTTTTATCAGCTTGAAAAAACACATTTTGATCATCACTGTGTTGAAGTTGCCCCCGCTGCTTACTCAGTTTGCAATATTGAGAGGAAAAACACTGCAGAAATATGATTAAATTCAATGCTTACGTTTTCAATTTATGATTTCACATTTATATTTGACAGATGTTTCTGACATAAAAGTAGCTGCTGTAGGAAGGAAAACAAGGTTAGCTCGTGCAATCTACGCTGGTCTTAACAATAGTAATAATAATGAAAAAAATTATACTTTTAAATTAGTTTTAATGAGCATTTTTTTCAAATTTCTTATTGCAAATGAAACATCGAAAGATATTATAAGATGAATAATTAATCTTCATATTCATCTTTATTAACAGGACTGTAAGTGGCAACAAAGCCTCACCGACGCTCTACCTGTAGATAGTGAATAACCATGACACTGTGTCTGGAGAGCTAAATATTTAATGGACTTACCGCCTTGCCATCTTTGCAAATTAGCACAGCCGTTCTCTCAAGTCAGACCCAGCAGATGAAACACACACATCACTGCTGCTGGTGTGTGACGACTGCAGCACAGGGAAGTGTGCCAGTGCGAGAAAAAAAAGACTTGAGTGCTGACTTAATGGAGAAACTTATTCCAGATTCACATTCTAAACACTGTTTTGTTGAAAATACCGTACCGGTCCGTGTCTAAGACAAGCTTTCTTTTCCTGGAAATAGCCTGAAAAAATGGGGTTAAAACTAGGGGAACATGCAGGATGTAATCAGCGGACACCTGACTGAAGCATGTCCAACGTCAGGTGCGCATAATGAATTTTAACCAGCTGATCATACCAGGGGAAGATAAGCCAGGATGTTGTTATCAACAGGAGTTTGAAAAAAGAGAAAAAAAATGCTGCATCTCAAATGCTTTGGAAGGCAGTGAGGCTGATAAGCAATGGAAGGAACGAGAGGAACCAAGAGCGTGGATCGCTGCAATGACCCGGCGAGGCGGTTGATCTGCGTTGGAAATAAGCTGAACACACTGCAGAGTGTAGAGTGTGTGTGTGAGCCAGTGTGTAACGAGGAAACATCTACCATTTTCCTGTTCTGTTTTATGGTTTTGTTGCAAAGCACTTTGGGCACCTTTTAGTTTTTATAAAGGGCTATATAAACGAAAATTGATTTGATTTGATCTAAGAAGCTTTGGCAATGTTTTACCAGTTTTCCAAAGTGTTGCAAAACCTCTTCATTTTAATATATTTCTATTATTTTCATTTCAGAACTCAACCTTTTTCCAGATATCAGCCCTTAAAAAAATCTGATAATCAGGACTGTCTTCTATTCGGAGCGTTGCAGTAAACAGCATTTAAACCCAAACGACCACCAAAACTCATCTGCTCTTCTCTCCCACTCTCTCATAAACGCATTTATTTGGTGTTAAAAAAATTGCCAAAGAGGTGCAGATGCCTAGCAAAAACTGTTTGCCAAAGCTCTGTTTCTTTTTTTCTGTTTTGCCTAGAGAAGAGCGGAGAGACGAATGTGCTCGATTAACTATTCCATTTAAACGACTTGTATCATGTTTCCCAACGCCACTGCAGAATCATTGTCACTTTAATGTTCTGGTTTTAATCCATCCGTCGTGATTTAATATTTACAAAGTTTAAGAGCATTGAAGCAAAGATCCTCGTCGAGTGCATCAGCCTCCCTCAGCCTGGCGGCTTTGTAGGTACACAGGAGTGAAGGTAACATTCCAGCCGACTTCATTAAGTTTCATTTTCCATTTTATCTCTCTTGAAGTGGACCATTAAGCCGCCGCACAAGGGTAACTGATCAGCTAATCTGTCTGTGATTTATGTGGCAGGGAAGCTGAGGACTTAACTGAGCCTCAGAACACATTGATTACTGACATGGTTAATTGGCTAAACCTACTGGTACACCGAGACGGGCTTATTGGAAATGTCAAATCAAGTGACTCATTTGCATTCGTGATGTATGGCGTCTATTCCAGCTTCTGCCCAGGCAGCACAAACTGACACACATAGCTGCAGAGGAACGGCCGGGGATTTTTGGCCTTGAATTCGCAGCTGACCATCTGGCCTTCCAGGACGCTGGCATTAAGTTGGAACGGCGTTTTTCCCCTTCAGCATCCACATGTCTTGCTTTTGGACGCGCTCATCTGACATGTGCTGCGTGTGTAGCGGAAGTGAGTCTGCATAACTCCGGATTTGTGAGAGACTCAATACACCTGTAGGGGTTTAAGTAAAGATCCAGCTTCGGAGGCAGATGTAATTGATAGCGCATCGCTGGCAGAATGGGAAACGCGTTGTGTTGTTTGTTATCTTCGTTCCTGAGCTTGCGTGTGTGTGCTTTGGAGATCAAGAAACGCTGCTTTGGAACAATCTCGCCTCAGAAATACGAACAATGTAAGCAGATGAAAGCAGCGTGAAATGGGAAAATTTGGGATTTGAGCAGATGAGCTAAACCACAATATGACAGAACAGCAGAGGTGGTATCAATTCTCAATGTTTGAATTATAGGAACAGGAGGAGCATGTGGTTTGGAATATTTCCTCAGAATAACCTGATAAAAGAGCGGAACCGCTCTTCACAAGCATTTGATTAAAAAGGGCAAAACCATTGATTTGCACTAGAATTTTAGCTGAATGACGAATCCGAAATATTTGTGGAGAAAATTTTAATATTTGGCTCATGAAGTCAGCTATGCACATTTTTTTTTTTTTTCTCAAGAGCTTCTGTTATTTCATGAGCAGAATTTGCTTTGGCAGTCTGTTGCCAAATATTTGTGGCCACCCTTTTGTAATTGAGAGCTTGAGTGCTTTTAACTTTTAAATATATAATTTGCTCCCAACTCAATGAATCTGCGAGAAGTCACTGCACTGACAAAATGTAAAAAAAGCTATACTGTTTTCCCATCATGTGTTTCGGTGTGCTCGCTCCTATAGAGGGTAAAAAGCAGGCTGGAGGCAGAGCTTTGCTTTAACCGTCTTTCTTATCGCTTCCCAGTCACAACACAGCAGCGTTTCCTTGCCATCAATCACACAACTCAACTGGCCAACGAACGGCCAGAAACTTTTTAACTGGGGGTAAATACGTATATCTCAAATCTGAAGAGGCAGATTCAGCAACTAGCTCTTTTTTAAGAATACTGCTGTGAACTTGGAACTAGTTCAGGAGATAAATATGGTAATAATTGTACAAATATTGTAAATAGATTTTTAAAAACATATTCAAAACGCATTAAATAACATGGACTTGTTCAACATTGAGCTAACAGAAGGAAACAATCCATCACACCCTCACAGTTGTCAATGAATGTAAACCAAGGAAGAGTTACACATACAGAGAGAGAGAACATGCAAACTCCACACAAGCTGTACTCAAACATGAGTCTCCCGCTACTACACTACAAGCCTGGAGTCAATCCAGGGTCACTGTGAAAAAAAAAAAAAAAAAAAAAAGCACTCTGCAGCCTCGCCATGATATCGTATATCCTGAGAAAGTAAAGTTGTCTTTCTTCATGATTTAACACAATTTGTAAGTGTATGTATGCTACTCGATTTGCAATTCATGTTTTGACATTGGGATGATATCAGCTATTACAGCATAATCACCCGAGCACTAGCTGAAAACCTGAGGTTATTCCACTCAATGATTTACGCGACACGTACTTAAAATTCAAGCTGTCTTGTTGAAAAGGTGGGTGAAAGCGACTCGGGACAAGCTTCAGCCGTAAAATATAAAGAACATCTGTGTCAGTCTGCCACTCTTAATCTTTCATGCTGTCACTGAAAAAAAAAAAAAAAATCCACATGCATTCAGGATGGAAAGAAAATGCAATATTTCATAACTTCAGCCTTGAAGTCATTTCTTACTCAATAAAGGAGCAAATTCTATACCTGCAGATCCATTTGCACGGCGCTGAATGGACCCGATGCGTGTTGTCAATTGAATCTGGGTAACGAAAACATGAAATCTTTTCATTTTGAGAGGAGGAACGACACCTAATATGAGATAGCTGCTATTCCTCTTATAATACTTTTGTGTTGCAAGCATAGAGCACACCGCAGTTTATTGAACGGCTGGAGAATATGCCGTCTATATTTCTATAGCGACATTTTACGTCAGAGATCTCCGTGAAAGTACATGTATAGTTTACCTGTTTGCCTTACCTTACCTCACCTCACCTCACCTTACCTTACCTGTTGGTCAACTTTTTGAAGTGTGAGTTTTTTTTATAAGGAGTTTTGCCTTCATATAAAAACCTATTCTTAGTAAATATTAAAGCTGTTGCCTTGAACAGTTTCCACTTTCTTCTAACACAAAGGCTGCAGTGACGTAATTATGAGATATAGGCCAAATCTTAAGAAAGAACTAACCTCTACAACATCTACAACATTCAAATATCAGTGTTAATAATAATATGAATCATATTTTTTTCCACCCTACACAGCGTCACCTGTTAAATTAGCTTTATTGGATGTTATATAGCAACTCTGACCATGACTTGAAATTGACACACAATGAATAAATACTGGTTTCCATGGTGCCGGAAACTAAATTGTTTTTCAGCATTATACAGCAATATTTTATAAGTATGTAGCACATTGTATTTGCAGACTTCAAAGAGTTATATTTGAAATAGATTACTGATTAAATCAGATTAAACGCATAAGCTGGAGGCTACAGTGAGATTCATAATGGCAAACTTGCATGGCCCTGAAGGAAAAACTTTTTTGATTTCCCCAGAGAGGTCACAAAAACAAGCAAATAAGTAGTTACTCTTTGTTTCTTTTCCCTTATTCTTTGCTCAAAAAAAATACTTTTCTCACCTCACAGTTCTGAAGTGAGGTGAAAATCCCTTTAAACAGCAGACTGAACAGTCGCTTTATGAAGTCTGATCAGTGTTTCACTAATGTTTGCATGCGACGTGTTTCAGAGAGACAGAGCAGTGAGACACACTAATTGCCCAGTAAAAGTCTCCAAGAAGCTTGAGAGGAGACCTGTAATGATCGGCCCTACGAGAGTCTCACCTCTACTCCTGAGAGAGTCTCACCTCTGGAGTCACACGTTTGCAGAATCTCACTTGAAGCCCCCCCCCCCAGCTAATATAATTAAACACTCGCCTTATGACCGCTGAAATTTCTTCTCTCCTCTTATTGTCCTAATGACTTTTCATCTGACTTTCCAGGTTGCATCTGCCTAATGCTTCATTTTCCCCCATTCTGTGTCATTACTGCCCCTCTTATCTGTGCTCTCTGCGTTGTGTTTGTCACACAGCTCTGCTGGAGGTCATACTGGCCGGCAGAGACTGCCTGGTGGCCGGGGACTCGTGCTCCAGCGACGAGAACTGCAGTCCGCGTCTGAGGACTTTGCGTCAGTGCGTGGCCGGCAACGGCAGCATGAAGCTGGGCCCCGGGGCCAGGAGCCAGTGCGCTAATGCAGTGTCCGCCCTGCTGTCCAGCCCTCTGCACGGCTGCCAGTGTAAACGAGGGATGAAGAAAGAGAAGAACTGCCTGAGCATCTACTGGAGCCTTCACCAGTCCATCATACATGGTCTGTCTCGGTGCTTTGGAAGTTTTATATTTCAATAAAATCAACATATATCTCTCTGTACTGTTCATGCTTGACAAAATGCAAATTTTTGTCAATATTTCCGTTTTATTCAGCTCAGATGAGTGTTGGTTTCTGTGTCCTTCAGGGCTCAACTTGGTGGAGAGTTATCCCTATGAGACGGTGCAGAGGGATTACGACTACGTCCGCTTGGCCTCCATCACTGCTGGCGAGTTCGATGACCCCGATTCATTTCCCTCTCACTTACCATTTAACCTCTGAAGTGAACACTACTCCACTATATTTTTCAAGGCAGACGTCTTCTACTTCCTCCCACGAGCAGCATGTTATTATCCGTGTCCGCATAACTCCAGTATGCAAAACATTCTTTGATTTTTATTTCCTCGATTCAGTATTGTTTTTCACTGCATTTAAGAAATGTTCAGACAATGAACACTTCTTTTTTCTTTCAGTCACTGCATAGCGAGGTGGACTTTTTCTATGTAGTTATTATTAATTTTTTTTATCATGCAAAACTAAGTTTGCTGTGCAACTCTCAATTTGTTCATTTTTATGGATTGGCTACCTTAAAATGAAGAACACAGCAGCTGTATTGCTTGAACATGCTCGGTTTCATGTAATCTATAGTTGTTCATTGATTCTCTGAGGACCTGTCAAAAGGCTACACGTCTCCCTCGTGAAGCATTTTAAATTGTACTAACCAACACAATTGTGACAAAAGTTTAATTGATTGTTTGACTATAATGTGACTCGTGAACTGAAATGTTCACAAAATGCTGAGTCATCTCGTTCAGTACTAATTTATAAATTGTTGCAAAGTCATAATCAACCCGTGTGTCCATGACATTTGTTATAAAACTATAAATATGTTGCAAAAAAAAAAAAACAAAACTGCTGTTTCCCCGGCAACATTTATACAAAGGATTCATTGAGGAGTCGCCGCACAAAGCACCAGGGCTCACTCTCATAAGCACGACTCCTTTTAAATGACTTTTAGTCTTTTCAGCTCTCATTTTATATACAACTGAATGTTTTGCTGCAATTCCCCAGCATCATAATCAAACCGATGCATTAATCTGTGAAGTCAGAAATACAGCCGAGGAACGCTAATAAAAAACACAAATTTACGACAGGAAATCATTATGATATGACTACAGTATTTAATGACTCATTAGTCAAGTGAGAGAAACACAATGAAGTGTGATTTGCATAAAGAACATCCAAACTATTTTATTTATTATTGTTAATGAACACCAGTTGCGGCTGCTTCGCATATCTTCCGAGGGTTTTAATTGGATGAGCGGGCGCGTATTTCGAGGAAGAAAACAAAGCTGGGCAGATGTGATTGGACGAAGAGCTCTCGCAACACCAGCTTGAATCCAGGCTGATCTGGGCCTGCCGTTTCCTTGCATACATGGTTTTATGCAGGTCGGATCCAAATTTCCTCCCACGGTCCAGAAACATGCGTCTGAATTAATGATTTTCAAGTTGGAGAAAGTAATATAGAAGAAAGTTGTTTTGCTTTTTTTTTTTTTTTTGCTTTAAGGTGATAAAAATCTGTCTCCAATATTTGTGTATCCCAGTCCAAGTTTGATTTCTTTTTTGTGATACAATAGCGGGAGGCATCTTTACAAACTTAGCTTGAAAGCAATGAATGTTTGAGAATGTTTGGGATCAGATTATCGGGGGTATTGAACCAGCCCCTGCATGCACGCACTGAAGTTGCAACCTTGATAGAAAAGGAATAGTGAAAGAAGAAACATTGCCCTGAAGACGGGTAATTTTTCAAGTTTAATTTCAAGAAATTCCACTACTGTTACAAAAAAATGCAGACCTCCCATTGAAAGTTGATTTTCAAACATTTTTTGATAGAAAAACATTACATCTCAGCAACAGTAAAGTTCTAGACCACGTGTTACAGCCTCATCTAATCCACCCTTACTTTTCCTGTGATATCTTGTTTTTGACCTTGGTTCCGTCCGCAGACTCTGACGTTGGCATGACAACTGTGAACCGCTGCCTGGATGCAGCCAAAGCGTGCAACGTGGACGACCTGTGCCAGAAGCTCCGCACAGAATACGTCTCGGCTTGCATCAAACTCACTGCCAAGTCCGGCCTGTGCAACCGGCCGAAGTGCAACAGGGCCCTGCGCAGGTTCTTTGACCGCGTTCCCGCCGACTACACGCACGAGCTGCTTTTCTGTCCCTGCACGGACACGGCGTGCGCGGAGCGTCGGCGGCAGACCATCGTGCCCAGCTGCTCCTACGAAGGCTCGGAGAAGCCAAACTGCATCATGCAGATGAGGATCTGCAACGCCGACTACGTCTGCAGGTTAAAACCGAACTCAATACATCTCAGTCGTTTACTGAAATCCAATTTATTTGTTTTTATTATTTAGCAGTAATTCAATTGTTCATTGATGCACATGTTTTCTCACTGCTTCCCAAATCAGCCGGTCCAACGTTTGCTCCCTCCCACGCTATTCCAGAAACCCTCGGATTTGACTTGAACTCACCCAACATATTTGGGTCAGTCGCTGTTCAATATCACGGCTCCTTGAAACCAAATAAACAGCCACTCAATCAACAAAATGGCCCGCTGTTTTACCCTAAAGCTTTCTACCACCACTGGTTAGAACACCCCAGAGAGCCTATTGGAATAACACATTAAATATTTAGCACAGATAAAGAGCCAGATGGATCAGAGTTATCGCTCATTGCTATCTCTGGTCGTGGCCATTATTTTTCCGAAGCCCCATTACACTCAGAGGGCTTTACTAATGATCCCAGGTTTGGGGGATGAAATATATTACTCTTTCTATCACTTTCACATCACAGTCCACTGCTTTCAGTCTTCACAATGGCCGGCAATATTTCTTCGTGTCATTTTCGCAAACTCTTAATTAAATCATGAGGAAAGAAAGGATGTGTTTTAAATAACAATAATAATAATAATAATAATAATAAGTCTGTGATATGCGTGCTTACTGGTGTCAGTTTTGTGTTGTGTTTTTTTTTTTTTGCAGGTCTCGTCTGGCGCAGTTTCAGTACGACTGTGAACCCTCCAAAACATCTGCCAGCGGCTGCAAGCAAGGCAACTACGGCGCCTGCCTCCTCGCCTACACAGGGCTGATAGGTAGGAGCCCACCTGAGGTGCGCCGCTGAGAGAGAAAACGCATTTAGACAGCGAGATTTAAAAAACAAAGCAGGTGGAGGAGGGAAAAAAAAAAAAAAAAAAACAGTACGCGAGTGAAATCGAGCACCATATGCTGTCCGAGAGAAGAGAAGAGAAGAGAAGAGTTAGCGGCGGCGAGTGAGAGAGTTTAATAAATACAAAACTGGTTAAGAGCGAGTGGGAGAATGAAATGAAACTTCTTATTCAAAACCAAAAAAAAGCGAAGTTCAGGATTGTGCAAGATACAAAAGCAAAAAGATCTCTCATTACAGAAAAAAAGAAAACACAGACTCTTTATCCATTGTGAGGTTTAATCTGTTTTATAACAGTCCGTAAAAGAAAAAAAAAAAAGAACAGCCACTTCTTTCCCCGCACATTGGAGAGAGGAGCTAACCTAATGCATTTCAAGAACCTCAAATGGTGCCCCTCAGCACAAACACACACTTGGCATTTTCATTCCTGTCTTGTATTTATTAAAGCACTTGAAATCCCACCTCCACTATGTTGGAAGAAAATACACAACAGCCACAGGAAAGAAAATCTCACTGCCAAAGACTTTTGTGACCTGAAAAATAGAAAATTGTGGTATTTTCAGCATCTGTCTATTACCTGATGTGAGCCGCCGTGCAGTCAGTCCACCCTGAAATCCTAGAATATCATCATTGCTTTACATAAGGTCAGTGCATATAGGAAATGCAGTGTCCATTAATGTTTCAGAGAGAGAAAAAAAAAAGCAACAACTCAAAGGCAAATGAATATTTAATACTGATTGAAGCCCGCTGCTGTGTCTCTACAGGAAGTACGATAACTCCCAACTACGTGGACAACTCCACATCCAGCGTGGCCCCGTGGTGCTCGTGTTCAGCCAGCGGGAGCCAGAGAGACGAGTGTGACAGTTTCCTGGGATTTTTCACAGACAACATCTGTCTCAGTGAGTGTCGCCGTCGCCGTCGCCCCGCGCCGCGTCGTGTTTGCCGAATGGGCATCACGCTAACAGCCAGGAGTTTGGATTGTTTGACCATGTTGTTTCACTTGCTCCAGAGGCCTCATAAAACATTTTACTGGACCGAGTTATACATATTGATGGATTTCCCATCTATAATGTCTTCCAGATTTGATTGATGGGTTCTCGCTTTGATTTCATCTGAACTGATACTTAGGCAAGAGAAGGTCAAACAGGCTCAAGATAAAAAAAAACAAAAAAAAACAAAAAACATCCATTCGTCCATCTTCAATGCAGTCACGTACAGCCAAGTTCACAATTTTAAAGTCACCATTTAACCTCAAATGCATGGTTTTGGACTGTGGGAAGAAAATCCATGCAGGCCGAGGGAGAACATACAAGCTCTGCATACAGACGCCTCAAGAAATGCAATCAAATCGAGACTATTTTCACTGTCAGGCAGGAGTTGCAACCACTAAATCTCCTTGTGGACTAGATAAAAACTTGGAGAAATTAAATTCTCACTTCAAAAACTTTTTTTTTTTTAATTCTGAAGAAATGAGTGGTTGGCCGTTTCATTAATCCTGGAGGAAAATTCTAATTTTCAGCTGCTGTTATGAAAATACTACATCGAAAAAATGAAATGCCCTGAAATATTTAAAAACCCAGCTAAGACTAAATAAAAAAACATGAGTATATATCCCATATATGTCCTTTTTATATACCATATACTGTATATACAAGGAAATAAGATGGATGGCTAACACTGAGCAGAGGTCAGTCTGGCTAACACATGAAAAAAACCCTACAAATTCTCTGTGTTCACACTTATGGACAATTCCAATTCTACCCCTTACCCCTACCCCTTAGCCCTTAGCCCTACCCCTATCACTCTCCTACCCCTTTTAGAATAGGGCTGAGGGGAAGGGCTATCTTTGCAGCACTATGAATTGGGATACCCCTTGGCCCTTTAAAGCCCCGCCGCGCTCCTATCACACCAAAAAATTATGGATATTAGAAATGATAGAAATTACATTAGAAATTACTTTTATTTTTTAATAATGGTATTATCATTTATCTTATATTTATTTTTGAGGTTCTCCCACTTTTTTGAAGCTTGCTGGGCTGTAACTTCCCCTTCCAAGCCATTTTCTCTTATGAATTTCCTAAAGTAATACATATATGTTTATATAAACACATTTTATTACTAACATATTAGAGCTTAGACGAATAATATAATTTACTCCCAATGTGTTTTGGCGCTATATTTTGATTTTAAAAACTTTTATTCATTTTCACCTCTAAACTGAATCAGAAGTCGGGTTTCATCGGGGGTCCCTGTGTCATACATATTACGTTAAAAACATGATAAAAGATGACGTTAATACAGTGATTAGTGCTCTTCAGAAGTTACAAATTTACGATTGGAAACGGTGCTGCGCAGCGCTAAAACGTTCATCCATGACTGGGACACGGTCACGCTGGTATATCTATAAATTCAGTGAAGCAAATACACTTTTTATAGCTTTTTAAATAGTATACAGAAAGCAATCTTACATTTGTGCGACTCCGTGATGGGCGCCATGTTGTTTTTTTCTGGCCAATGTGAAACTCCGCCTACCCCTATAGAGAATAGGGAGCATCGATGCAGACTTCGCTGAAAGGGGTGAAATAGCCCTTCCCCTTACCCCTACCCCTATTCAAAAAGGAGAATTGGGATAGCCCTTAAGCCTCGTGAACGCGCATATCATAGGGGTAGGGGTAAGGGGTAGAATTGGGATTGGCCCTTACACACAATTCACAGTGCTTTATAAATTAACATGCCTATCTTCGGACGATGGGAAACACCCCAGCAGGCATAAATACAAGCTGTAAAGTAAGGGTAGGGGATGGTCTGTACACTCATAGCAGCAGTGTGCCTCCTCTTACAAACTATTGTTAAATAGTTAATGTCTCATATAAACATCTAGAGACTGAAATGAGAAATGACTGGTCGATTACTCTTACTGACAGTTTCCCCGTGTTATCATACCTGGGTCTTATATACAGGCACTGGTATTGTGTACAGGATAAAACACAGAGTTCAACATTTTGACACAGTTTCTTGACCTTTGAGTTCATGCATTCTGTGAATTGAAGAAAGTAGTTTTGGAATCATGCCAAATGGGAGATGTTATATTGACTGGAAAAAGGTTTTCAGGCTATTAAACAGGTAAATGAAAATACAAAGTTCATAACCGCGGAGCTAAAGCAAACACGGCCTCGCAGACGCCCTGGTGACTTGTTGGAGGTTTCTATATTTAATGTCCTCTCTGCAGGCAGGTAAAAGCTGTGAAATGTCCAATTATAAAACGAAACCCCCAAATCCTTTATCGCAGTCATTTGCAGAGATAACCTGTAACAGGGGGATATTCAAACAGACTCGATAAGGAAGGTAAAGTCGGTTCCATGGCAGAGGGAGTGACAGCAGGACAGATGTTTCCCAGCATGCTTCAACACCAGAGGAGCGAGACGCATTGAAATTAGTGATCTTTTGCTTTTTTTTGTGGAATTAACAGTGTACTCGCTCTGCCTCTCTCTTTACCACTTGCACACACATCATCCTTCCTCATTAATATCATCTTCATGCTGTTTCCTTGGTAATTCCTCCAGGGAGTTCAGAGGGTGTTTCTCCATAAATCACAAGTAAGCAGCCTTGTGATATTTATTGTATTTAAATCCTCCCTGAACCCAATGTACTTTCATACTTTTGTCAACTGAAAACTATTTGTGATTTTAAATTCTAAAAACTTTCTTCAAATCTTATTTCATTTTTAGATGTATTTTCACCATCAGATGGATTTATGCATCACTGACTCAGAATTCAAACCCTCATATGTATATATGCATAGGCGCTTTCACACTATTAATAATTTAGAAATCAATCTTTAAATTTATTGTGAATAATGAAATCTTAGCTTACCATCACCAGACAACAGTCTTTGTTATTGGAAAACTGACATCTCTGCACCGCCGACAGGGTTTGGCATGAATACCTCTCATAACCACAGCTGTCACTCCGTTTGTGATAAAAAAATAATAATAATACAAAGCAGAGAAATAAAGCAGTGCATTACAGGATGTCTTCAGTGTGATCAGATCAACCACTCACTGCTATGATTGACCAGTCCTTCTAATATTTCTAACATGTTTTGTATAAGTACCATCCAGAACACACAGCAATCATGAAGATCCAGATAGTTGTTTTTTTTAACAATGCACCTGAAATCTGTTCCAGCAGGGTGAGGATATTCCTGTGTGAAATAGTTACACTTCGACTGTAAATGAAAGCAAAAAAAAATGTAAGCTCTCTACATGTCTGACCTCCATTATTGATGAGGGGAGGGGTATTACTGAACCGACCGTGCAGCTGAGGAGAGGAATGTTTGGCTGGCAACTTTCTCCAGATGTTAGAGCCCTTATAAGACATGTTATGGTGGGACAGTGGTGGTATGCGCAGATTTTTGACATTAGGATATGGATTAGGATCAAGACACCAACAGGCTATTGTTGAATTCCAACAAGACCAAAAGGAAATATAATCGAACATTTAAAAAAATAAAACGGAAGGAGTTCAATAAATTTCACATTATATGAATGTTTGATCAACCGAGCTGGAACATGTACAAAAGACTAAATTAACATCCCAACTTAGACAAGATAAACAACGTTCTGGATCGTAAATTCTTCACTTGCTTCATTGTCTTTTCTTGCGTACAGTATTGTGGAGAAACAACTAGCAGAGTCACTGCACCCGTTAAGAATCCTTCATAAAAGAACGAGACAAATCATTCATAATGTTGGTAATTTGCTGTTTTTTCAGTCACAATGAGTTGTACAGAGCTGTGTCACTGCTAATTTGTTTTTGGCTCAAACAAAACAAAAAAAAAAAAAATCCAATACTGGATAATATGCAGAAACTGTTTAGTTGGTAAACAGGCTGGAACGTTTTCTATATCCATCTGTGGGTTAAGACAGTAGAACAGGTTTGATGAAAATTTTAATGTTAAAATATGAATTCCAGAAAAAAAAAAATACATAAACACCTCATATTTACAAGAGACAAAGGATGGATTGTTCTCACGAATACTGTTTCACTATATCCATGTTAAATCCTTTGCTTCACGAGTAATTTGTCTATTTTGAAGATGCTGGCTTCGCTGTACTGCAGGGATGAGATGCTGCTTTAGCCTCGCCGAGGTGAGGTTGACAAGAAGAACAGTGGGCTATATTTATGTTTGAGACGCGGCTGGAAATAACTCTGTGACAAGAAAAACTTCCCGAAACTTGTGTATTTTGTTCAGTGAGATAATCTGAACAACTGAGTCGCTTTTCCGTGAAAGTCTAAATACAGAAACAGAAGCAGCAATCGAAACTTCGGCCGGAGTGTTGACCGCTGCGCCACGTGACGTTGGACATTCTCACATGCCTACATGATCGAAGATGGATTTGTAAACTCAAATAATTGAACTTGCGAGAGAACAGTGTCTCTGTTCACTGACAGATGGGCTTTGCAAATGCAGTGTTTACACAAAACTCACAGTGGATAATATTCTGATGTGCATTTTATATAAACTCTATTCAGATTATAAAGAAGATTAAACCACCTTATTCAGTGTAATGGTAATTCTAACAGCACCAGTCTCGTCATATACAGTAGAAGTGGATGCTGAGTCTTCACACGTTCAGCACCATTTTACCAAAAGAGAAAAGACGAGAATTCAGTGTGAAAATACCCCAATGATCTTTTTTTTTTTTTTTGTTAAGTTTTTTGAGGAAAATAAAGAGAAAAACGAAAATCAGGCCACTGACACCGGATGAAAACTGTTGAAATGTATTAATTTATTTCTTGAGGCCTTCACGGATTCGGAGCTCACGCATTTGTTGCGAGACCGTATAATTAACAATGATTTTCTTTCACGAGCTGAACTTCCTGCCACTTGTCAGCATGTTTTCCATTAGTTACTGTAACAGTTTTCTGACACGCAGCATAAATTATTCACTAAGTCACCTCAAATCACCGTCACTCACGGCGGCCATGTTTAGTCCCACTCACCGGCGCCCTGCAGTTCGACTGTGCCTTCCCCATTCTCTGCCGCGCTTCCTTGTTTCCATACTAATTCTCCCCGAAACACTTCTCCTCTCATGTCTCTCCTGACCTCTGGTCTGGAGTGTGAATAATTAATGTTCTTATTACTGACCTCTGTCAGTGCACGGCTGTCACGGCTCCTGTACATGGTGATTATGTTTGCTTGCCGTGTGTAGAGAGGTAAATCTCTGGCCAGTCCTTCCTCGGGCCGCCGGCCTGGAAGAGATACAGAGAGGTCTCAGAGTTATTTGGCCAGTGCAAATGGTCTAAGAGCTAATGAGGTCGATGTGGAGAGGCAGGTGCAGTTTGGGTACTCGAAGAGAATACTGATCGTTTTCTGTTTTTTTTTTTTTTTTCATTTTTTTCCCCTTCTTCTTCCTCTGCTGACCAAATGCACCACAGACACATGCAACATTTACAATTCAGAACTGGAGGCCTCTCTTCGGATTGAATAACACATGAGTATAATTCAGTGAAAACATATCAACTTGATGTTATTGAAGTATTGTAAAATACATGTTCTTTTTTTTTCCCCCCCCTCTCCTCCTCCTCCTCCTCCTCCTGCTGTGTTTCATGATTCAGGGAACGCACTCATGACGTTCGGGAGTGAGTCAGACCAGCAGCCGACTCTCAGCCAGTACAGCACGCCCAGCCATGGCGGCAGAGAAAACAGGAGCGCCACTTCTCCACCAGAAACCATAGAAACTATGAGGAGCATTCTGGATTCCATAATACCAACGCAGGTGTGCCCTTTTCTCGTCACGGTCACAGTTTTCTGCGGCGGACTGAACAGAGCTCCGCACTCCGAAATGAACCCTTTCTGCTCAGACGTGCCACAATAAAGCATTTTCAAATTAGTTCGGGACGCAATTGTGTTTGTAGAAGAGCAAGACAATCGAAGTGAAAATTGTTCAAATTTATTGTCTTCGTTTTCAATTGGAAGCACTGAAAATGAGGCAAATACGTCTGCAGATTTTATTTGTTTACTGGTGTGAAAGCAGCTCTTCAGTGACCATCATATAGACTCGGTAATGGAAGCAACGCTGAGAACTGAGATTAATGGCTCAACCTGAGAAACATGGCGTTCATAACAGAGCGAAGCCATATAATAGTGTGTACTTGACTTCTGTCCATATTATGCTGCTTGTTTTACACGTTCAAATCCTAAACATCTGGCCCAAGATGGAAATTCTTAGGTTAACTTGCTGCTGATAATGCAGTTTGCAAACTTATTCTATACACAGTTGTTCACAGTGATAATCACAAATTATTAATGTAAATCTGAATCAACTAGATTCCACACAGATAAACACACAGGTGTCAAAATGAACCGAACAAGGCAACACACACAGCAACTGAGCAACATCCATGTATGGACACATCCCTACATTGAAAATCCGGCAGCATGTCTTTCAAGAGATGACAGCTGAAGGTTATTGCTTTCATTAACCTTTTATTTTCTTGCTCTCTCTCCTGCCATGGACACAAGTGTCTTTCACTCACTTATTCATGCAATCAACACTCGTTCAGTACATATGACAAGATTTCAGTCAGTATTTTGCTTTTCACTGAAATGGTTTCTTTTTGTATCTCAGGTTTGAAAATTTAAACTAATCCATCAAAAAACTGAATTTTGTGTTTTTCTTTTTTTTTTTGTAGAAAATGAACAGTTACCACAAAGGTTTTTACAACACCTATTTAGCATTTACAATGGCATTTTTTCCACCTTTATTTCTCTCAGCCTTCAGCTCCAAGGTGTATTCTGGATTATAATACCACGAGTTGCACGGGCGATAATGACCACCCGAAACTCAAAAAGACGATTTTGTAACACATTCAGCTGCATTGAAACGGCCGTAAATGGATGTCTTTGTCTCCTCTCAGGCTCTGGGGAACGAACTGCTGGTGGGTCACTCCACTCTGCCATCCAACAGCATCCCAAACTCTGCCTCAGCTCACAGTCTAATGCCCCAAGCTGCCTTCAGCCTTCTGCTGCTGCTCCTCCAGCTCCTCAACAACGGACACTAAGAACTGCCGGGAAATGTACTGAGGACCCTCCGAAAACCCAGCAGATGGGAGGACCTGAGCAGTTCATAGGGAAAAAAAAAAAGGACCATATGGCCATAATTCCTCCTGCTAAATATGTACAGCGATTCACTTTTTCTATTTTTGTGTCTAAATAGTCCGATTCCACCTGCCAGTGGCTCACGGCGTGGGAGCCCCGCGCGGGCGGACGCCTCGCCGTACTCCAACTGTACATTAATGTTGCAATCAAGTCGAGCTGAAATGAAGTTATTTGTGGATTAACCCAGCTTCTGGCTGTCCAGCTGTATCTGTATTCAAAGTTACGATGATAAAATAATGCAGATGTGTATGACACAAAGACGTAACATATGTACCTGTTGTTTGAAAATGAAGCCGGTGAGCTTTGTTTCTACTCTGTACTCTGCAGTAAATGTACAGAAAGGAGCAGAGGACTACAGTACTGCTTTTCCACAAATGACTGTAAAGAGGACCATTACTTTTGACCATTACTGGAAAAGTGAACTCAACGAAGCTTCATTTTGCTTGGACATCTCGGACCGACGCGCCACGTCCGGCAGCGCTATAAAAAAAAAGAAATGTGGCAAAGCGGCGCACATACAAAAACTCTCCATCATCCCTTCCATCGAAACTGGTGCCCTTACTCAAACTCTCTTAAACTCTCCATTTGATATCGCTGAAGCCACAAAAACTGCTGACCGAAAATATAAGTCCTTGGTCTTTATCAGAGAAGACGCGAATTATTGGACAGAAAAGCAGTAACTCTTCACCTGTAGCTGCTGTGCTGTGTGTTTGTGAGCGTAGTACCCTTTTATTTCTCATTGTGTATGTGAACATTGCGATAAAAAGAGCTCGGCTTTGAGACGGAAGCGGATGATTTACTAAGTGTTGCCAACTCTTGTACGACGCCTGTTTCCGCTTTGACGGTAACGACCGATTCAGTGTTTTCTGCTCTGGGCACCAGCCGGGAAATTCTGAACAGGACGAGAGGTGCTGCAAATAAAAGTTCTCAGATCATTGTGTGAACACATTAGCATCATGTAGTCTTATTTATTTATTTATTTATTTGTTTTGTTACTGAAGATATCGCTCCCTGGTTACATTTCTGAGGGCAACAAAAGGGGAAACTGTTCACCGCAAAGTCCGGCCAAACGGCTTTAAGAGAGAATATCACAGGATTTACGGCGTAATCCAGCCAACTGTGACCTCGTCTGAGCTGCCATAACAGGCTGCCCTTTGCTCGCCAGACGCAAAGCCCTTTACAGCTGATAAAAACTAGTTTGCGCCACGGAGGCAGTGTTGCACCTTTCCGGAGGAGTTAGTTGGATGGGCCATGCATGTGCTCATGTGGACAAGACAGACAAGATGTAAAATAAGTTCCTTTTCAGTTCACAACAGATCAGAATAAGCTGTGGTAAAGAGATCAGCTGTGTCGATGCTATGGATTTAGAAGATTCAGTCACATTCAAGTCTCCTCTGATAACAGTTTGTTGTTAACATCTGCAGAAATAATAATCCACGGTAGTCACACAAGATCTAATTATGAAATGGTGGATACATTATTAAAGCCGGCCAACTGCAGAGAAAATCAGTGTCTAAAAGAATTAAAATTAACATTTTTTTTCCTGTGGAAGCTTCAAATTGAATATCTTGTATTATTAATGTATTTTTGCAAATAAGCTATAAGTCCACACCCTAGTATTAGTCTGGGCTCTTTCTGAAGAAACAGTTTAAGCCGTAATTGGCAATATCCAGGAAACACTGGCTGGAATGATTGCTTTTGTTTAAATTACCACACATATGTGAGGAAATGAAATAATATTTTACATGCTTCCAATGTTCAGTGTTTTAACTTGATAGTCTAAGATCTCTTCGTTCCATAGTGAATGGGGCGTTTTATCATTTACCAAAATAATTAACATTATAGAGTTCTATTTTCTTTTTGTTATTACAACTTTATGCTCTTCTTGACATCAGATTATTTAATTTAATAAAATGCTACACTATCCGATTGGGCATGCAAAACAGCCTTGTTGGTCTTCTGCTGAAACTATTAAATTAATTGTGGTTTCTTCACAATGCATCAGTTTTTATTTAATACCTGCTCTGTTTGGATTAGGGTGAGAGTCAGACAGCCACGCGCACAGGTACAGACAATCCATAGCCATTAATTAGCTTGATAATTACATTATTGAATTATTTAGTGCAGAGGTGGATTATGGTGCTCAAACAACTTACGGTTTACAACTGCACCGGCTGAAGAAAGACGACCTTGTCTGTGTAATATCTCTGGTGGCAACACAACTCCTGCACAGCAGTTTTTGAAGCAGATTCTGCACAAATACTGGAGAGGAAGCCGAGAGAAATGGGACTCAGCCCTAAAACAAGGTGTAGATAGGGTATACAAAGCTCTCTGTTAAAAGTGAATGAAAAAAATTCAACAACTTGTTTGTATATTTTCGCTCTGATGGTGAAATCACCATCCAGATTAGTGACTTCTGAAACAGAGCACCGAGGTAAGAGAGAGTGCAGATTTTACTGCAAGTGTGGAGGGAAACTGTTGCTGTGATGAATGTCAATGTTCAGAAAATGTTCCATTCAGCTGATTTATACCAGACTCATTACACCAAGAGTCGCCATTTTCATTTTCATTGTTCAGTGTTCTTTAAAAAAAAGAAAAGAAACAAACATAGCTGGAAATCATCTCTTTATTTCTTACAGCCCATGATAGCATTTGTCAAATTGGAGTTTTAGTCCCATAAAAATAACTCACTGCAGATAAAATGACATCTGTACGAAGGCTGAAAATTCCTTCAAAGAGGCTCATTAAATATGCAGACTTTCTACACAGTCATCTTTCAGCAAAGTCAGATTCACTGCCACCATATTTGTGCTAATAAAACTTGAATTTCACTTCCTCTTGTGTGGATGCAGGGCGACCCAGTGTTCACAGCCGACTGATGTGAAGGTTGAGTGTTTCTGAAGTCGAAGGAGTTGGCATTTACACGACGGTCACCCTGTCTGCTGTAATAATGTTAACTATGACAACATTAGATTTTCATTTCATGATTATTGTGGGCAACAGATCTCACCGTAACTGTATTAGCTTAATAAGAATTGAAAGTTAATAATGGAACAAAGCATTAGTAAGAGAGCGAAAAAACAAACACTTGTGTGTCTGAATTCAATTTTAAAGTTGTATGTAGGGAGCTATAACCCCTCCCACCTCTCTACACCTCCACAGGACTCCAGTTATCTGCTGTTGGTCTGACTGTAGCCGCTGCTCACTGCCAGTTCCCTCATTAATGGTTACAGTGTCTTGCTCTCACTGTCAGCCAGTTCTGAGAAAACTCACACTTTGTGTGCACATTCAAACAGAGAGGTTGGAGGCGGGTGCGAAAGTGAAACAGAAGGAGACGCACCGAGTTCAAATGACACGGATCATATGCACAATATTATGGATATGCACATTTTTAACACATATTTGCCAAGTTTGTTTTTATTGCAACAGCCCTCGATTTAATGGTAAAAGGTCTGCATGGTTAAAAAAAAAACAAAAAAAAAAACCCAACCTTGAAAGGATTCTTCTTTATAATATTCTGGCTGGTATTGGAGTCAGACAAGATTTTTACTTAGAAGTCAAATTTCTTTCAGTACTTGCACACTCTCGGCAGCTTAAGCAAGAATTCTTCTCTTCAGTTATGTTCCTTCTGGCCTGAAACTACACCAAAATGAGGAATAAATGAACAAAACCCTTGTATGAGTGTTGTAGTAATACCCATGATGCAAGTAAATTGAATTTTTTTTGGGTTGTTTTTCCAAAAGGTAGGCTGTAAGTCCGATAATACATTCATTTAACAGCACAGAATAAGTGAGAGCAGAAAACTGCCTTCAATGATGCTAAAATTTTTACATCATCTATGGAGAATGTATCATATAATTTATGAGGAGAACATATTGATCAGCATGCATAACCCTGAAGTGGTATTTGCAGCAAGAACTGAGAGGAAAAAATCAACTGAACATGTGTAAATTTTACTGAACTTAAAATATTTTACATTAAACAGCACAAAGTGCTCAGTTAACTTATGCAAGAGGATAATGGATGATTAATCTTAATTGAAGAATTTAAAACAGACTCAAATAAACATTAAAAGAGCTGCTTGCTGATAGATATGTGTTACTGATCACCTGGGTGAGGCTGTTTTAGAACATTACATGCTGGTAGATGGGAGATCCATCACACTGTCTAAAAGTGACAAAATGAGTGTTAAATCCAGCAGGTGAGCTCCATCACTGAATTTTTTTTTTACACTGAGTGAGGGCAGTGTGGACTCGTTTAGTGAGGTGTACGCTTCTCAAACATTAATGACACCAATCTGAGCGAGTGCTGATGGCTTTCCCAGAGTTCAGTTCCAGATTTATTATGATTTAGTGCTCAGCTTTGTCCGTGGCTCAGTTTGAGGTAAAAAAAAAGACTAATATAATTTACAGAAAGGATGGCTCAGTGCTTATTTGGGTTATCTGCACTAGATGGAGGAGCTGCCGGGTGAAATGGCCGGATAAAACATCCAGAAACACCAAACAAAAGGAAGAAATATGATGTTTTACTCAGCTACTTTCTGCTTCATTCCTTTCTAATATGACCTGGATTTTCTGTAACTTCTTGCGAGTATCTCTTGGATTCGCTCACCCCGCTGCCCTTGCTCTTCTATTCCCTGCAGTTCAGACCCGACGGTGGCCGTGAACCCAATAACAATCAATAGCAACAATGAAATGCTACTCCAGGGATTTAAAGCCTCTTGTCATTGACTACCAGATCATTTTCCCTGCAACATATCAAAACACACTTTCACTGCTGGTGTTTTCAGACTCCCTGTGACTCCTGTGTGCTTTTCCATGTCTTCTTTTTGCACAGTGGAAGTAAGATTGATTGCATGCAATAATTGCATTATTACACACAGCAGAAATGTATCACCAGGGCCCGTGACATATGTCAGCTTGAATCACCTCGCAGTGTTTTCCACAACATGCCTTTTACTAGCGGTTAAATAACTTCCTTTCGGTGTTAAGTGTGATTACAATTCACTGCTCGGCATCATATTAGAGTATAAGCCGCACATAATCAACACCAAGGTTAGAGTCGGATGCAACAAGGGGTTTCAAACCTGCGTCATTCAGCCTGCGTTACAATTAGAGCCGGAAATGTAACTTCACAAAGAAACACCTCCTAACGCAACTGTGTAATATTATTGGAAAATGGAGGAAAGATGGCTTGAAGCCTCTCCTGTGTGAAATAGTAAGCAAAAGGTGAAGTTTCCATGAAAGAGGTGAAACTGATCAACATCAAACTGTCATGTTAACACCGTAAAGAGGCAGATGGAGGCTGAAGGACAGAGGTTGAACCTCAGTGTGAACCTTCGGAAATATAACAGAAGTTCAGTTTGGAGAGCATAAGGTTACACAACATTGCAGATATTTATCTTTATGTTATGGAACGTTTCATCATTTGACATATGTGAAACATTCATACTCGTGCTGTCAATCGATTACATTTTATAAAACTAATCAACTGCGACTCTGACCACAATTAATTGTGATTAATCGCATCATTTTTGATCTTGGATTCAACACAAAATCACCAATTCAATGCTCAAAAATGGCTTGATTGGTTCTTTTGACTAAAATGGAGCAGCTTCTCATCAGAAACCACTCACAAATGTGGGATTTGAACCATCCAACATTTTTGGGTTGAGGTTATGTAAGTCGGTCCCTTTTTCTCTTTCAGTGTTGAACAGTTTAAAACATGGAGGTCACAGGAGGATGTTTGGAATAATTTCAAGCTTCACCTATAAACAAACAACGTCCCAAAGACAGTAAAATGAGTTTTCTCTCCTATTTCTTTTCCCCAACCCTAATTCTGCAATTGATCCTCCTTTAATATATCGTGATTAATGCGATTAAGACTGACAGCACTAATTATAGCGCATTCTGCCGATAGATGTAGTCTCAGCCAGAAAGAAGATGGATGGAAGACATGACATCCAAAGTTTGCGTTACTTTACTTTCACATATTTTGACAGATTTCATGATGGCTTAGATTTAAATGTCTGTTCGTGCAGTCTGTAAAAGATCGGCACTCAATAATCTGACCGGCACGCGTTATTCAGCGATCACGTCTTGTTGTTGGTTTGTTTCGCAACTGTCAAAAATTCAGTCCGTGTAGGAAAACATTTGGGGAAAGCAGAGTGTGAGCCTGTCTCCAGCAATTTACTTCAGGGCTGTGACGCCTCACTCATTCGCCTCTGTTCAAACCAGAGATTGTGGCTTAGAGGAATAATTCCTTCAACCTTTTATACCGAACCACAGGCTAGAATTAAGGTGCAACCTGCAGTCTTAAAAGTGTTATTTAGGATATAGCTGCCTTCGCTGAAATAACCTGGAACTGGACAAAACCAGAGTGTTTAAGTTCGTTAAACAGAAGGAAGTCGTTGAATTTTCACGTGCAGAAGGTCCAACAAAATGTAATCACACTCAGGTTTATTGAAGGTGCATTGTCTTCAACAATTATCGACCGTTGTTGGTCTTTTGGGCTCTGTCCTGCATGCTCTGGAAATTCACTGGAGGAGTTGAAGTATGGAGGTCTTATTCGGGAGTGACAGGAGGAGAGATAGTGAGATTGGCTGCAGTTTCGGACAAGTGGAACTAAGCTGCAAAGCAAAGCTTTCTGTTTACCAGTCCGTCTACATCCCCGCCCTCGCCTGCGGACATGAACTCTGGGTGATGACCGAAAGAATGAGAATGTGGAAACAAACGGCTGAAATGATTCGTGATAGACTGAGGACCTGGACCACTCGAGCTGCTGCTCCTCAGCGCTGACAGGAGATAGTTCGGTTGCTTCGGGTGTGTGATTAAGCGCCCTCAGCACGATTTGAAGTCCACCAGACACCTCCGACCGGGAAGAGGCTGTGGGTTCAGCCCAGGACCCACCGGAGCGATGATATCGCTCCAGGACTGGCGTTGGGGTTCCATAAAACAGCAAGAGACAGTTGGAGGGTTTCTTGATCCTTGTATTACCGCTGTGACTGCATGTAAATGTGACTGTTTGATTGTCTCTTTCTCTGTATTTGCCCTGTGACAGACGGCCGACCTGCCCCTTCGTCCGTTTTCAGCTGGGATTTAATCCAGTCCAATTGAAGAAACAAATAACTGAACATTTTCAAAATAATGTGCCGCAGCATTTGCTGAATCAAAAAAACAAAACAAAAAAAAAACAAAAACAAAGAAAGAAAGATGAGTTGAAATTGCGCTGCAGTATTTGCAGTGCCTGCAATCCCCAGAAATGGAGCGTGTTTGCTGAGTGTGGTTTTTAATCAGTATAACTAATAATCTGCTTGAAGGGCATCGCTGCGTTTCCCCTGCAGGATTTGGATCGCATTGCTGCCCAGTCTTCAAAGTGAGGACAATCTGGTCCAAAATCACTGAAACAAGCAACATTTGTAATCTTCTGTGGAAAAAAAAAAAAGATATTTTAAATTAAATTTAGGAAAGAATTCCCACTCTGTATAGAGCACACGCTGAATTTAGTATGCAGTGATGCATAATTATGCCTTTTTTTTTTTTTTTAATCTTGTTTGAAAAAAATGTCTTTTTCTCTCTGGACGGCTTGAAAACAGTATGCCTTTCACTCTTTGACAAGTGTCTCCATGATTCAGAAACAGTGTTGCATTTGTCTTTCTTTTCTTTTTTTTTTTTTTTTTTTGTTCGGTGAAGAAACTCCTCCAGCTGTACGCATATGTTCACATTTGTCCGCTCACATCTGTGTTTGTACGCCAGTCTGCGTGTTCATGCGTATGTGTGTGGAGCATGTAGGCGTACGTCTGCAGACATCTGTTTCTGTGTCTGTAATCAGTGAGTGCCCATGCGTGTCTGCTTCTTTGTGAGTATGCCTGGCTGGACAGGCACAAATCTGTCCCGTAAAGGTGATTTCCTGCTTTTAAGCCCGTGTTTGTTTTCCCGAAAGGAAGCGGAGTCTATGCGCCTTCACGTAAACGGCGGTGTCGGGTGTGCGCATATATGTGAACGTCGAGGCTCAAAATTCACAGTTTTAATTTGTTACAGTTGTCGGGAGTTGCTTTATAGAAAACAAATTCACTTTCCTCAGCAGGACGTCGCAGATGGGGAGCAGCTGGACTGTAATGACTGCCCACAATTTACCAATCCATCAATGACCTTTACCCCCCGAGCGCCACTCCTGGGGTCTCTCGGGGGTCTACTCTATTCCTCCACACATCCCGGGGGAAAGTCTTTTTCTGGCCAATTCCACCTCCTCCAGGGACCCTACACTGTTACTGCCACTGTATTTCCCGTTAAGCCGGGTGACTTGTTGTGCTCTAACAGGGTGTACAGTGTTTTCTTTTGCCCCGCCGCCTCATCTATCTCAGTGAGTAACAGACACACATCATCGCATCAAAGTGCAGCTGAGCACAAACTGCCGGCTTCAAATTGATTAAAGCATTGAATCGTTCCTGCTGAAGTTATGAAAATAACACTTAAAGTTCACCATACAGTTGTTTTACTGCTGTGCTTTTTCACGTGTAAATACAATTGAGTGTTGATCCAGAAAACAGTGTGTGCAAAATTTTTTTTCTCCAAAGGGTAACATTTTTACCTCAATCAGCTACATTTGTTCTATTAAATTATAAGTCTACACAAAAAAAAAAGAAACGTTTTATTTACTATATTTTTTAGATTATGCCATATTGGTGCCGTCTGAACTAGACCCACACTGCAGCTCCATCTTCTGAAATGTTGTCTATTACAAGATAAAACAGGACAGAGGGTCATGCACATTCACGTTTGACCACAGGTACAATTCATAATCACCAGGCACATGCTTCTGACGTGCAAACCCCACCAGGAAAACCTGCAAACTCGACACAGAAAGTCTCCAAAGCCCAGACTCAAACCAGGGATGTTGCCTGTTTGAGGCCATAATACTGCTACTGCTGCTTTTGGCTGTAACATTTTGTCAGCAGCGCCAAGATAAGTGATTTATGTCTGTCTACAAATGTCACAGATAAAAATGAATGCATTAGAAAATTAACTTAGGAAGTTTTTATCAGCCATGTACACGGAATAAATAGTTAATTAAAGAAATACCCACAGATTATCAAGATACAATGAGCTGCAATAAATTGGAAGTGACTGTAAATATACAGTAAAAACTGCACTGAGTTGAAAGTGAAGCCTTCATCAGGCCAGCGACCACATTTTGTGACTTCAACTTTTCTCAGTGTAATGTTAAAATGATGCTAAGCTATTTAAACAGCTGGGCACTGAAATAGCCATAGATTGTGAGAATTTGTGAAAAGTTAGGAAAATAGATCATATATCTGCTTCACACTCCTCATAGTAACATAAACATCAATCTCTGTAGCACCTTTAACTGTATTTTTGATGCAATGCATGGTGCATGTAAAACATGCATGTTCATTTTCAAATGTAAAGATAATGCATCCAAAAAATCTTACTTAGGCTACTTCTTGTTGTTGTCTTTCTTCTTTCTCCAAATAACACCAGCACTCAGTCGTGAATCAAATGTAAAACATTGGAAATATGAACCTGGACAGATCTTCAGGCAGATAGCTATAAAATTCCAAAAAGTGAAATTATTAATACATAACATGAAATATATCTGATTTTTGGTCACCTTTACACCAGATGCAAAATAATGTTCATAATATTTATACATATTTTAAACCAAATGAGGAGTTTTGTTCTTGAAATCTTGTAAAATGAGTGTTTTAATTTTCCATCCTCCAGGTGTTTCGATGAGCTAGTTACTGTAAGCACGGTGAGTCTTGACGTTTCATTAGCCGCAGACATGAAGAGGAGGCTATTTTCCTCTTCTGTCTCCAAACCACTAGAAGCAAGAACAGCTGACAAGTGGGAAGTTCTTGTGGATTAACATCTGAAAGATCTGTGTCTCTTTTACCTTCCTTTTTAGGTTTAAAGTTGAGCTTCAAAGTTCCTCCCTTCCTTCGTTCTTCATGACTCAACATTGGGACTCCGATTACAGGTTTACACACAACATTTAAATCACGTGCCATGTCGCCTTTTGACCATGCAAACTATTAAAAAATTCACACAGCTCTTCAAAGACCATGGCCACTTTTTTAGGACATCGCCCTGCCTCATGCCGGGTTGTTTGAGGTCTTTTCAGTCGTGTTCCCGAGTGTTGCACAACAACGGAACAAAGCACTTGTGTTAGCCGTGCTGCCTGTTATTTACTTGCAGGACGTTATCCTTATCTTTGCTTTTGCTGTTTGCTGTTGAGCACAAAACATACGGGGAGTTTGTCAGAGCTTTTTCATGAGGCTTGAAATCAGACAATAAAGCCAAACAATATTTGGAAAAACACTAAAATGCTCCACAAAGCTGAAGGGAGCTGCTGAGTCAGGTCGTATTTTACTTGGGTTATCACTTCTAGCTATATTTTTTTAGATTGCGTGTTCTCCTTTGATCTTTGGTACATTTCTTGAGCAGCTGTAATTATAGTACGTTGTGCAGCTACTGCTGGGGAATGTAATTTCTTAGAAGGCGATTGGAGATACAAAAAAATGCCTTTCGTCCCAACAAATCTATCATTTAAAAAAAAAAAAAAATCTGCAATGCAAGTCCTTAAAGTTACTTCTAACTGAATGTTTTTAGAGGATTATTCTTCTTTATCGTAGCCTGAAATCCAGGCAGGGAGCGTGGCAGGTTGTCGATAGTCATAATATTTTGATGGAGCGTAGCATGTAAGATGTAGGCACCCACACCGATGGAAAGCAGCTCAAAATATCAGAAGGGCAGTGGGTTCCCGACTGTTCTCACCTCACTCTCTGTCGGACCTCCTCTGATTCTGATCTACGCTGGATAGAAAACAGTGTTACTTTCGTCTAAATGTGCAGTTGTAGCTCAGTCTCCGATACGGCTCCTGCAGTGGCAGCCAGTTCCCACGCACCATCGCCAAACGCAAACCCCCCCCCCCCCCAATGAAATAAAATCCATATTCCTGATAGTGTGATACTAGTACAGGGACAAACTAAGCCAGCTGGCAGCTCTGCTCTTCTCACCCTTTTTGACATTTGAAAAATGCCATCCCCAATCATCCCTTGGCTTATATTACATCCCACAACCATGAAGACACCGTTGCACGATAATCTCTTCAATACAGCTGTTTTACACCAGGAAATTAGTATGGAATAGTCGAACTTCATATGTGAATAAGAAGAATCAATTTGTGTTGCACTGTTACAGCAGACACTGGCCTACCAAAATTTAAATCTAACTTGCAAAATAACTTATTAAAGCATAAAAATGTCAATGTCAGTGTTCAGAGGTCAATGGAAGGAGTCACAGTTTTGGTAAAATTAGCAGACAGACCTAGAATGCTGTCTTGTAACATTTTTTAAAGTTTTTTCTTTTTTCATAACATGCATGTTGAGGATTCCAGAAATCTTCTGGCCGGAGAAGTCCGTGACTTATGCCAACTGACTGAGTCCGAGGGGAAATCAGCAGTGCAGATATATTATCAGACTTCACTTCATGTCGAGCGAGCTCAGGGTGGCAATGTTAGGTTATCAAAAACAGAATTAAATGTGAACATTTTCAGGATGTAAACCTCAATTCTCTCTTTAACTCATATTGTAAAGCTTGATTTAAACATGTAAAAATTAATAATAATAATAAAAAAAAAAACACAAAGCGACATTGTTTTTATGCAGCCTACTTCTATTTCCCAGGGTTGGATTTTCAGGTGTTGCATATAGTTTCTTTTAAAAAATGCATGTCTGAGTATGAAGAAAGGCCCTATAAATAGTCAAGCCGAGCTGAAGTGTGATAATTAAATGAAAGCTTTCACCCGTGATTTGTCTCATGAGATGTAATTGGCTGGTATTGCATTTTCAGTGTGAAGGCAATCAGACCCGACAGAGGCAAACTCTTTGGTGCAATTAAGTGGATGACCTGAAGTTGAAAACACCCTCTACAGTGAAGCACAACAACACCTGTGTGGTGAACATGTATTGGAACGACTTTACAGCTTACAGCAAAGTTTGTGTAAAGTCGTGGTTTCCGGTCTGGGGTCTACATTCCTCATGATCGGAAATGTCGACCTCGGACAGATTTGCTGACAGTAATCTTTCCGAGCGCTTCTATTTGTATTTCTGCTCCATTGCTAAATAGGACATTCTGAAGGCAACAGGCTGGTACGTTGAGTTTATGGGGATGTCAGTTCAAATACACCTCTGATACCAGCCGTGCCCTAACTCAGTCCCGATCACTGCAGTGGAGCCATTCGGGGTAAACCGAGCAGCAGTTTGGCCTGAAGAAAAGTCTCTGCACAGGCAGGGAAATGGGACGGAGGTTGGAAATGTTTTCTGTCGGCCTCGTTTCTGTGCTGCAGACGTCCACCAACTGCTCATGAGCAACATTTCCACAGCTTCGGCTCCAGATGTGAGTCAAAGTCAAGTCAGGCCCATGAGTACAGCATCATCTGAAGAAGTCAGCAACAATAAAAGCACCTTTGCATTCAACTCTTGAAACACATGAAAAGAAAACAATTTCAGGTTTTTATGTAGAAACAACTCATGACACACTAGTGGTTGTTTCTGGAAGAGAAGCTGAGCCTTTTTGCTGTGAAGGAGGAGTGCAATTTCTTTAATCACTGAGATAATTCAATTCACTATCATCTCCATTTAACAGTCGGACCATTACAGCTTTTATTATCATGCATGATAAAGTTTCACAACTTCCAAGAGTGAAACTGGAGCCAGTGAATTTCTGGAAATTTTACTGACAAAGTAATACTTTTCATAATAGTACACACCAGTGACTTGTGTTTCTTTCAGTAAACTAAATCGTTTTCCACTCAAATCAAATCATCCACAGACAAAACTGCTGTTGACCTTGTGTCAAAGAACAGTCTGTTCAAAAGATATTATATAAACTGTACTGCGTGCAGCGGAGGAGCGCTCAGGTTAAATAGATGCAATAAGTCAGTACATATTAGCAGCCAAACACTAAATAACTTAAGCTAAAAGGCCTCATTTACATGTTATTTTGATTGTTTAGCATTTAGTACTGACTGTGCCACTGCAGTAGTCACGTCAACATCTATAGTTTGATTTTTTCATATGTGCCAAAAAAACCCCCAAAAAAACAACAAAAAAAAAAAGAACAAACCCAAAAACTTATTCAATGAAAAATGAGAAAACAAATGAAAACAGGTATTTCCAGAAAGAGGCTGGTTTGAGACTCTAAATTGCGGTTATAGTGCCCCCTAATGTTTCAGGTGGATTCTGCAAGTCTCGAGCTCATCAATCAGGCTGCAGCCAGTCACGTGACCGTGATATCAAACTGCTGCTGTAAACGTGCTGCGAGACTCCAGAAGACTCCAGAAGACTCCGGTCAGTGTTTTGCACCCAGACTTTGATGTAAAGGTCTGAAAGTGGCTGCAGGAACTGAGGCTTTGATGCATCTTCCGAGGGAGGAAAGAAACCCAGCTGAAGCCGAGGTACTCCAACAAACCTGACAGGAGCAGTCACGTGTCGTTAGACGTGCAGGAATGCCATTTGGAAAAAGAAAAATCTGTTATCTGTTCAGCATTTCTAATTCACAGAATGTATGTGAGTCCATGATAAGACCGGCAGTGTTTCTACTTCACTTCTGTGGATTTTTTTAAATATCAACATATTTTTTTGGGGCAATTATGCCAGCTTAATAAAGAATAGACATTAAATAGATAAAAACTTAACTTCATATATACAGTATTATTCACTCAAACTGTTATTATTTTTCATATATGAATCATATTTTAGTCATAAAGCAATATTTTGCAGAATTAAATCTGTTTCTCTGTTTATAACATCATATGGAGACATGGATGAATAATTAATTATTCAATTCTACAAATATTACATATTTTCATGCTTTACTGAAATACAGAATGTGACAGTTATTGAGTAGCACACCTCCAGTGAATCCACGCATTGAAACCAGTTCTCAGAACAGAACTGCTCTTTAAAAGGGAGAAGCTTAATTATTTAATTTCCGTGTTGTGGACACAACAGTTTTACCTTCATGTTCCACTTGGTGGTCACTGCAGAGCCAAGTCACATTGATCCCCATCACCTCATTAGTGCCGCGCGGGTGCCTCTGGCCTCTCCACCAGAAAATATGTCACCTATTTGTGCTTTAATGCTCCATTTTTCTGTGACGTCCACAGTTTCCTCTTCAGACTGAGCCGCTGGAGACAGAAACGGTAACATCTTAAGCAGGGCCCACAAAACCCAGGGTCATTTATTACCTAAATGTTGCTCATTAACTCCAAAAGTATCTGCGAGCTCTTCACAACACTCTGACTTCTCTCACAGTTTCCACCAAACATGAACAGAACAACAAGGAAGACACGTTTGGCATTATGTTCAACAGGTGTTGTTACAAAAAACTCATGATCATCTTTGATTGAAACATTTGGATGTTGAAGATTTAAAGTGTTTAGTGGTAGAAGCATAAAATACTTAAAAGTGGTGCATTAAGAAAGAGATCGTATCCATCCACCACACTGGAGTTCTTGGGCCATCTGTGAAGTTCAGATGGTGTAAATTTCTATTCATTTGTATCTGGCGGTTCGTCTTATCCAGTTCGGGGTCACATGATGATGAGTTAGTCCGGTGAACTCTCGGCGAAGGCAGACTGAGCCCTGGAGGGGTCAAGAGTTCACCACTGGGCAAACAAACGGGGACAGAGACAATCACATTAACACTGATGGGCAATTTTATAGTCAACTCACATGTGTGTCACACACACACACACACACACACACACACACACACACACACACACACACACACACACACACATCTTTTTGAACTGTGGCAGAAATTAGGGGGACCCAGAAAAATGCGTGCACACACAGGCAGAACATGCAAACTTAAAAAAAAAATGTCTGCATGGAGAGAAAATCAGTTTTATGACCAAATATTTTATTTCCATAACCAAAGACTCAAATGTGGAGTTTTAGGAGACAGAATGCTGGAATTTTGTTTATTTTTTAAGTTTTTTAATATTTTTTGCAAAGTGCCAGTAAATTAAAGTATAACCTCAGTCTTTTCAAGATATTTTATAAATGTCAGAAGTGGAATGATTGATCCACCAACAATAAATGATTGCTCCCAGCTGTTGAGATCTGTTTAAAAGCATTTCAGGAAGTGAAAAGTTTTTTAAAATACCTTCTTTGTTAGATAACTAGTAAGTTTTTAATGATGGCCGAGCAAATGTTGTCAAATTTAATTTGTCTTCATTGCATCTAAGCAGAAGGCAGGTTGTTCTGAGAAAAATACCGTAATATGCAATTTAAACCTCGACTGATCTTTTTATCATGATTGTTCAGCTTCTGCATCTTCTTCTTCTTCTGCTGCATATGCTTTTTCATGCATAGAGGAGTTTTTAATTGAATTGTATTGCTGTATTTCATCTGTTGAGTTTGTCTTTCCACTTGAACTTTACTTATCCGGTGAAAAAAACCAGGTTGTGCATATAAAAATCATGTAAACCGATAAATGAGTCCGTAAATGTGGCGTGCAGCTGCATCAAGATGCTCACATTTACCATTCCTGGAGGAGAAGTGTTGTAAAGTAAAAATGTTGGATAGATTAAAGGCCTTTAGATTTTCATTGATAAGATAAGATGACTCAAGATAAGATAAGATATTTTTTTTTTATCTCTCAATGGAGAAATTCCAGCATTACATAACAGATAAAAAAGGGAAATGGATTCATACGAGCAGCAACACAAACTAAAACCAAATGACGCACATAATATAACTATGATTATGTAAACGTAGATATTAGTCAGAAACACTCATCTATCATAAAGTCATTAAAAACTCATTAAAAATCGTCCAATGAAACACAGCAGGCAGAGTGAACTCTCTTTTTATTGTCTCAATGAGCTATTGTTGGTGAAATATGATGATGAAGGAAGCACACTCGTTCATGAATAACTCATTTCATCGAGGAACAAAGTACAATTTAACCGCTTTTACATATTTGAGCGAGTGCGGCGTGTTGGTATTCCTCCTGCCGCACGCAGCCTGCTCCAGCAGCGGCCTCTTGAATGAACTGCTTCACTTCTGAGAAGTTAATTGTATAAATAGTAGCTAATCAGAATAACTGCTTCTGAGCTGCAAGAATAGGAGAGAAAAACTGTTGGAAACAACAAAGGTGAGAAAGCAGTCGGGGAAAAGTGATAAAAAATAATAACCCGACAAAAAAAGAAAACACGTGAAATAGAGAAACGTTGCACAAAGTTTTGTCGTTCAAGAGGGTTTTTAAATTCATGTTGCACTTTTGTGTATGTGATATTTTCCTGCGGAAGCTGACACAAGAAGTGACAGATTACACTTACAGAAAGATGATTAGACGGAGGATATTTCCTCCTGTGGAGCTTTAATTATAACAGTTCTATATTCTCCAACGTGCTCAGACAGCAGCGAAGCACAAAACTAATGGGTGAAAAGGAGAGCGATGGCTCCGGGCTTTTTAAGTGTTTCTCATAGTTCTCATTTTGAAGCGTTCTTTTCAACCGTGACACATTTCTAGATGTCTCTCCTGTGACAAATATGAACATATTGAAAAGCTGACAATTTCTTTGTGAACAAATAATAAAGGGATGATGACAAACTTCAGATACGCAGAAAATCTAAATGCTTTTCTGAAGAGCTGCACAGATTCATGCTCCCTCGCTGATTTTTGACGTGAAAAGAGAAAGAAGGCCTCCCAAACTCTTTAACCGTCTGCGCTGCACTTTGGACCAGTCGTAAACACACCTATAAAACACCTTGTGAGAAAAGAGCAGTTTACATAACATGAATGTCTTTGAATTGTGGGAGAAGGTGGGATACGCTCACAGCAGCAACTTCTCGCCATGGATATTGGTATTTGGACTTATTTAGCGGTGGCAGCATGGACGGCAAACCGTTTGTCACACTCAGAACATTCTACTGATAATGAGATATTGAAATTTGTTCTTGTAATAATAAATTAGTGCTATTTGTTTTTCTTTGTTAGCGATATCTTATCAGAATTGGCCATAACATGGTAGCATTTAATTGGATTTGAATGCACCATGATATAAAACTATTAAGTTTCCCTTTAATGACATAAAATATTTTGGACACAATATTTATTTTTCACTGTAGTTTCAAGATCAAAATACAAATCTATGATGCTTTTTTTATGTGCATCTCATGTGTCTTTACATGACTTTTGAGTTGTTTTGTGCTGTTTAACTTAAGGATGTCAATGCTGAATTGGTCAAATAAAGGATTAAGAGGTGGCCAATAACATCAGAAAACTGTGATAATACAGAAAAAAAAAAAAATTTATAAAGTGTGGATTCAAAACTGCATCTTAGATCAGGAGGATCTCGAAATCCTTTACAATCAGCTTAAATTCACTGACTTGAAACAAGTTGTAAAGGCCACGTTGAAGCACTGACAGGTTTGGCCTCCTGGCATTCAAAAACTGGGGACCCGCTGCTCTAAAATCATTAAATAAAGGAGATGCTGCACTCCTCATAAAACTTTTAGTGAGGAACCTTTTGCCAAAAGCGTGTATTTGCGTCTCAAGAGAACGGAGAAACGAGTCACTGTGGACCACCACACATCCTTTAAAGACTGTAACAGCTAAAGCCTCACTTCAAGAATCTTCTGCTGAGAAGCAACTTTGCAAATTGCTTTCCCATATATGCTGCATAAAAAAGTGACAACAGTCCAGGCAGCAACAATCCTGAGAGCTTTTATGCAGAGTCCCATCATGCATGAGAAATATTTTTCTCACATGTTCCCTCCCCCTTTCTTTTCTACCTCTTGTCCTTATCTCTACCTTTCGCAAAGCAAACCCTCTCCATTGCCCGCTGCACTCAAAGTCAGCTCGTCTGTGATTGGCAGAGAGGACATTAAGGTGTTATTCATTGGTACCTGTTTTGCCGCTGGGCCTGCTTTCCGGATCTCTCATGCAGCAGCAGCAGCTCAGCTCGCTTTTTGCTCTGTTCAGAAGTTTTCACCACCTTATCTGAGAATCTGAGAGTTTTGTCTGCATTGAAACAAACAACATAATGAAGAACAAAAAGGAGGCAGAGATTTCGGGAGTCATTGTCAATCGTTTCGCGGAAGGTAAGAAATAAGAAGCTGTACGAAATCCAGACAACAGTGAACATTTGCTCTGTGAATAAATGACATTTTATGCTTTGTTTGAACATATCACGGGAGGATTGTTTTACACCAGGTAAAGATTACATTCCTGTACCTCGTAAAATGAAAGCAGAAGTATCGCCGTGCCATTGTGCTCTGAATTTTTTTGCAAATTCTTTACCCTTTAACTTGAAAACACTTGAGGATTTCAAACTGAAAGAGTTGTTTAAGCACATTTTGTTCATATTCATGTTTCTGGACTCACAATATCATGATTTAGGAAAAGGAAATACTTTTACAAACTGGAAAAACTCAACAAAACCACTCATATGCTGGCCCTTTTTTAAAATGAAGATGATCATTTTGCTAAAACTATGGAATTCTCTCTAAATTTCTCTGAAAATGTATGTTCTCTGTACTGGGGCTAAACTAAGAGTCTCATTTTCACCTTCATCATGTTGTTTGAAAGCCAGCATCCTCAAGAAAAATTCAAAAGTTACTTAACCACTTGCCTGAGCCTCTGGTAAAGGGTCAAACTTTACACCGCTTCAAAATGTATTTATTTAGCTATAGATTTTCTTTATCTTCATAAAATGTGATAAATGTGATAGTAGTTGGACTTGTGTGTTTGACTGTGAGGCGAACGCTGCTGGCGAGAAGGTGTTATTGTGACCTTCATGAAAAAAGGTCAATGTGTAATAATAATTAATAGATTAACGGAAACAGATTACCTAATTAAGATTACAGCACCTCATAAATTCTACTTTTGTCAGTTTCCTGTTTAGAATGAAGCGTTTGCATCCCTGTGTGCAGTGATCACAGGTCAGTCGTAGCTCTCCTGCTTTATAATGCATATAGTGTCATTGCAGTGTCAAGCCACGTGTTTCTGTATTTAATGTTTGACTGCAAAAAAAAAAAAAAAAAAAAAAGATCTCTGCAGGTTTGGACTCGCACCGGATTATACATTTATAGCTCCTGGCCAGTAAAACGTTACTCTTATGAATAACAGATTCATGCAGTAGCCCTTATATGTCATCCAGTTCCACACTATGAAAGTACAATCATTTCAGACGATATCAGACCCAACTGCGGATGTAAATTGAATATTTATCACATAGAGACTCGGCGTTCATTTCTTTTTGTTGCCCTCGGTGGAAATATAAGGTTTGTTCTCCATTCAGAACAGTTATCAGTTATGCACCTCAGGTGCTTGTTGAGCTTGATTAATGTTTCACAGTGGAGTGAACCAAACACACTGTGTACTTTCAGTGAACCCCTTGACCACAGAACATTAGTTTATTAATGATGTATTTCATTGCTTTCCTGGACTCTGTGTTAGTGATGGTTATAGCTATGAGGAAAGGCAACAATCCATATTATGGAGGGGGATTGCACAGTGTGGAGCGGGGCTCATTTCAGAACAGTTTTTGCTGCAGAATTAGAGTAAACAATGAAATAGTGAAATATGTGTGCGCTCGGAGTTAAATTGGCATTAATATTTGATGTTTTTGTTCTTGTTTACTATGGATGTACTCGCTTTCTATGAATTCTTATTGTTAAATTTAAGATAACAGGTATTATATTCCTGCTCTTTTATGAGAATTTAATAAGTCATGAGATGCTAAAAACAACGCCACTAATACTTTAATAATATCACTTCAGAACTTCCAGATGTCCATCAAAGCAAACAGCCCGCTTCCTTCTGAAGCACAGCTGCTGTGTAAGCCTGGATGTGTGTGTATGGATACATATGTGCCATGTTAAAGCCTTCTGGTGCCTCTGAACGTGATTGATGAAATGGAATGGCTCTTTCTGCAGTGGCTGATGCTGTAATAATTAACTTGACTGCCATCTACTGGACTTTATTTGTATCACAGTCGTTCTGCTGTGTGATGGACTGAATCGAATTACGGTACTTTTTCCCAGACCACAACAGGCTTCCCCTCCCTCCACCAAGCTGGATGGAAATCAGAAAAGCACCTCACCTACAAAAAGACATGATTTAAAAGACTTAATTTAAAAGATGATGGTGAAAAAGTGAGTTTGCAATACAATCCCATCTTCTCTATTTATGTATTAAATAAGGAAATCACATAATATACACTTTGGGGTATGCACAGTGACATTTCAAGGCAACACTAATAATAATAATAATGATAATAATTAGAAGAATACATAATATCTTCTTTGTACTCTTTAAAATAAGACCTACCATCATATGTTGTGACTTATTTCATACTTTCACATTCCATTCTAGTCATTATATAATATTCTGTTTGAAGCAACACTACTTGAACCTTTGAAAATACTTTTGATCCCAGCGAGAAACTCTTCTGTTCTCTTCTCTCGGCCTGTCTTTACTATTACATTGGAAAACTGACTGGAGACTCTGCTGCCATCCTGTGGCCAATGGTGGAACAGTCACTTCACGTTTACTGCTGAGAAACTGTGTTTGTGTTTGTGTGTGCACGTGCGTGCGTGCGTTTTCTTTCGTTTAATGAGGTGATTATGGCTGCAGTTCATAACACGGGGAAGTGTCGTTGGCCTTGAGCAGACATGGACAACCGCCAGTCCCATGCCCCGAGCCAGTTTCCAGAAGTTCATTCCCTCACAGGATCTAAGAAACGGAAAGTCATTTTGAACATATTTGAACTTTATTTCAAAGATAATTGTCCGTGATTACAAGATGAAACCAAAATGAAATCCAAGTTTTGATAAATTCAAACCAAGACCTTCATTTGACACAAGCACAATAGCATGCAGTGAAATGTGTTCAGCACCTGTTCCTGAAAGAAACATGATAATACAAACAAAAACACCAGAAATACAAGGTAAAAGTAGACAGATTGTCTGTTAGGTCTGTTGTTTCAGGTTCAGCAGGCAGACAGTCTGAGTGAAGAAGCTCCTCCTCATCCTCATAATTCGCTGTGTCAAGAATCAAGAATGAACAGCATTAAAGACGCGATCATCAGTTCATACAATGTTCGGCCAAGAATTAAAAACCTTTAACCTTTACCTTTTGCTGCGATACCAGTGTCCTATTTGTGTTTATACTGAACATTTAACAAGTTCTTCCATAAACAGACTTTGATTTATTTAGTTTCCATCCAGACGACTATCAAAACTCAAGCTGCTCCGTATTAAGTTAAAAACAAAAAACTCCACTGAGCACCGAAGGTGTTCTCTTTACTACCTTTGAAGTCAATTAAAACCAACCTATAAAGTTTAACAAGACTTGTAACTTGGAAATGGCACTGGTATGGGTGTGATCAATTACTCACAATGCAATTTGGAATTTGTTGGAGAGGAACAAAATGTCCCCCAGCTTCCTGCATCGATGTTATCATCGACTTTACAACAAACTTCTTCATATTATGTAAGAAGCATGTATATTTCACCTCCAACGGAATCTATTATACTGAGATTCCTATTAGAGAATTATGCAGTTTTGTCAGAAACTGTGTGAAATTTGCGACTTCAATTCTTTCCACTTTGGCAGAAGACAATATCCCCTCCAGGTGTGGCAGTAAGTTTGTACCGGAGTCCAAACGCTGCGGGCAAAGTGGCTCTGAGTTTTGAACTGCAGCCACCACCCAGGGTTTTTATAGGACTGCTGGTGCAGAGTCTGTTTGTGTGACTGAAGGTGGTTTCAGCGATTTCACTGACGCCTTTTTAGTGTTGCAGGTTCCTCACAGTAAATATGTCTGACTCGGGGCGTTGCAGCAAGCAAAAGGACTCCATGCATGTCTGTGCAGATTAAATAGAGGGATCATTTCCTTCTGAAATGATATTGCACAGCAAAAACATGAACTGATTATTACACCTTTTAAATACTGAATTTACATGCATGCATCTCTCCGGAAAAGAGTAGAAAGGGTGTCAAAATAACATGCAAACAGTTTGATTTATTTGTGAAAAAATAACAGATTTTTGACAGCAGAACAGATATGAGATCATTTTAAAAATTTAAATTAGTGAAATTGCAGTTTTTCCTTTAAGAATTTCATATTGTTCAGCTAAATTCCACCTTTTTCATTTTCTATTCTAACATCTTTGCACAAAAAAGAAAAGGAAACATGAGATGAAATGAGACACAGGTTGAAAGAACTGTTTGAAACGAGCGGTCGTCTCCTCCTCTGGCCACATCACTCGCAGCTTCTCTTTGCCGTCTGTAGCTCTCGGGGTTGATTTTTGAATCCTCTAATTGGCTTTAGGTAAGAATTTCGTGGCCTTGCGCAGCTGAACCAGTCTGGGTGTGTTCTGAACTGTACCTCTGCTCCTCTGATGCTGGGCTGCACAGAATATCAAAGATGAAACATAAACAGTGTGATGAAGCTGCAGCTTTTTTTTTTTTATCTCTCCATGCACTGTGGTTTGGAGTAAACTACCAGCTCATATAAGAAAATCATCCACCAGTAGTTTCGTTGAACACATTTTTTACGCTCTTGTTTATATTTAGCGTGCTAGTTTTGATGCTTTCCCCTGCTCTTTACTCCACCCGTCCATCCGGATCCCAGCTGACTACTGGTGGAAATCAAAGCAAATGCAGACAGACAGGCAGGCGTGTCTTTAGTCTGTGGGAGAAAACCTACGCATGCACCGGGAGAACATGGAAGTTTATTACAAAAACCCTCAAATCAAGAAATCTAAAGGGGCCAAAATGAAGTTTAATTGAATGAAGAGTAAATTTGTTGAAGTAATTAATTGATGGAAGATGAAATAATGGGACACTGTAATAATTTATATGTTTATTTGTAAAAACTACAGGAAAGGCTCAGTTTGATTGTCCGAGCTGCGGCCTGATGAGAGACGCCTGCATGGGGGTAAGGCTGGGCATAGGAGGATAGTGGAGCAGTTCTTTTGACGGGAAATGGCAGATTGAGGCATTAGAAGTTTGTTTAATTGATTTATCATTAGCAATTTTGGTTTTGAGTTTCGGATATTAATAAATATTTCAGTTGGAAGTAACAATTGATCTGTTGATCCCCTCAAATTAAATATTCCCCCTCACATGTTTTCCCAAGTTTTTGATTGAGGCAAAAACTGAATCCAGTCAGGGATAATCTCATGCTGCCTGCTGATATGTCTTCATTTTGCGTTCTCTGTGTTGTAATGGCACCTCATTTTGAACTTTTTTCATGGATTTAGTTATTTTTAATGCTTTCGATCGAACAACTTGAACTTAGTTTTCCTATTTAAGTTTGTGCATGCGGGGTTCTACGTATGTTCTACATATATGAGGATTGTTTATAATAGAGTTTCTATCTAAAAAAAAAACTTCATGGTGATCTGTCCTGCGTTTTGACACTTAACTGCCCCCTGCTGTCAGTTTGTAGAACAGCTCCAATCTGCACGTGTACACACATACACACACACTAATCAATGAAACGATAGAAAGAAAAAATCGACTTTCCTTTAAATGAATTAAAAAAGAAAAGAACCGTAACCTTATTCATTCTCAAGCTCCGAAAGAGGTCAAAGGTCATATTGAATCTCCTGCCTGTGCGTGCGCACACATACACGCACACACACACAGGCACATAATAATGTGCGTTTGTATGGAAGATTGTAGTGAAAAGTCACTGTGGAGTTATTGTTTTTGTCAGTTTTTGTACGTTGGCGTTCAGATTTGTGACTGAATAAGATAAAATCACAAGAGTCAAGAACAAAGAACTTGTCTTTACGTTCACACTGTATTTAAGGTCCATTGACTCGCTGTATGTTTCAGTTCATATAGGCACAAGGACCCAGCAGAAACAATTGCCCCTCTCGCCCTCTCTTCCTGCCCTCCCTCTTCCTCCTTCGAGCCCATGTGCTTTGGAGGAGGTGATTTTACCTCAGTGTGACTTTGTGTGAAGCTGGTTGTGGAGAGACCTTTACTCAGTGCGGGATAGCGGGGTCGAACATGATGATGATGGGTTGATCTCAGGAACGCGTCCCGCCTAGAAAAAACCTGGAAAGCATGGAAGCCAAAAAGGTCCTCCATTTTGTGCCATCTGGTAAGTTTTACAGGGGTGGCGCGGGGTGAGAAGGTCTCTCGTGGTGCAACCTGAGCCAACTGTGTCAAACACGTGGAGGTACAGTCTTTACAGCGTGTGTGTGTGTGTGTGTGTGTGTGTGCGTGTGCATCTCCCCCCGCTTGTTTGTGTGCGCAGCTGCTTTTGCTCGCAGCATTTGATCATTTTCAGAGATAAAGAGTGTTTTTGACTCTGAGGCCACAGAACATGAGAGGGATGCTTTCATTGCCATGCGAGCGATGGAGACCAAAGCAGAGCATATGGGTCAATATTTACAATGAGGCAAGCGCTGGTAAACTTCAGCTTAATAACACATCTACTGAAAAGCGCCTTCTTTTTAACCCACTTGCAGCACAAATGTTAAGTTTTCTTTTCTTTAGTTGAACAGATTAGGAAAGTCGAGTGCCTTTTTAAAAAGCATGTTTGTGAGAATTCTCCTTTTTAATGCCACGTGCACAGAATGAAGAAAAACATATTTTAACTTTATCAAATCGTGAATATTCCCATTTTATATTAGAATATTTTTACATATATTTGTACAGTTTTCCAAAATGATGTATGCGCTTGTTATTTTGAGGATTTAATGCTTTTCTTAACATTTTTATTCAAATGATTGCAGCTGATTTAGAACTTTTAGATTTTAAATCAAAGTCAGCCATGCTGAGAATGATCAGCTGTTGTCGTCCAGACTGAGATGAGTTGCTTCTGTTCGGTGCAGTTAACTGGTTAAAAAGTCCCGCTCAAGTTTTTCCCAGGTCAGTGAATAAGAAGATTATCCAGCAGAAAAATGCTGAATGTCTTAATCCTGCTAACTGAAAGGCTTTCCTACTCTTATGACGGTATTCTGAAGTGAAAGTTGATGATAATTTCTGGTAATTAATCAATCACTTTAGGTTAGATACTCAATTCTTCCTCAGTTTTTGTAACTTTTTTTTTTCCTGATTCACCACAGCAGTTATGAAGAAATTTCAGTTGGAGGCTTTTCTGAAGATTATCGCCAGATGACACTTCAGCTTTGATGTGTGTGTGTGTGAGAGAGAGAGAGAGAGAGAGAGAGAGAGAGAGAGAGAGAGAGAGAGAGAGAGAGAGAGAGAGAGAGAGGGAGGTTTGTCTTCAGGTGGATGCTTTGGCAAGCAGAGTTAAAGCTGTGTGTCTGTGAGTCCTGTCGGTCCGGCGCTCATATTCACTGTACTGGATAAACAAACACTGGGCTCCCCTTATCGTCGGCCTTTGAGGTGTTGAAGTGGAATGAGCTGTGCTTCCTCCTTCCTGTTATTTGCTTTATAACGGAGCATATAAATGTGTACATTGTTGCCTACAGTGTACACACGGTTTATGGTTGAGCTGTGAGTGCCCATCGTGGTTAAACTGAGCTTAAAATAAGTTGATTTAACGCCAGCAGAAAGAATAAAGGGGCAAGTTACTTAAAAACAAGACAAGGGCTTGTATAACCTCTTAAATTTATGGCCACTATGTTCCTTCTGCTTGACCTTCGGTGCAGCTTTGTGCTTGTTTCCAAAGACTCAACAAGAATTCCTCTGTTTCCTTTTTTTCAAGGACCTCATCCGTTCGCAGATAGCAAGATGGAAGAAAATGGTCAAACAAGCCAGGTGTTACGAGTCTGCATGTTTTAACTCCGGATAGATACTAAGTACAGACGTAAAATCAGAGGCAATAACCTCCTGGTGCGTTAATGAGCTGATGGGCAGTGCAAGATTGTGAGAATTCAACACACTAGTATTGGTAAATGCTCATTTCCTCATATTAAAATCAAGGCATCAATAAATATGTTGCTCAAAAAAAAAAAAAAAGATAAAAACAGAAGGAACTTATCAGAATAAAATACAGGGGGAAAAAAGCACAGTTTTCTTGTCAGAACTTGCCCTGTAGAACTTTCTGCCTTGCTGCCGCAAACAGGATTTAAACAGGGGTCAAACACCCTCAAGGTCAGCACAGTGTATCACACTGGCAGCACAGAATACAATGAAAACAAATAAAAATGGTAAAACACAATGTCATTGTTGAACGATTAGAGATGATTACAGGCTGTCAGGCTTAAAGATCTTCCAACTAACTCAACAAATTCTGTCTGTTGTCTTTGGATTCAGCCAGGTTGAAATACAGAAAGGAATCAAGAATTCAAACTAAAGACTGTGAGAGCTAATGAGTGAATTTGTGTTTCTCTCTGGGTGGCTTGGCTGTCCTGCTTTACCCAGACTGCAAAACATGTCTATTGAATATATTCTGTCTGCAGGTGAAGTTGTAATTATCAATCAATAAATTCTGACATTTTCTTCATAATCATCAGTATGCTGAAGACGCAAACAGGTAAAGCAATGCAAATGCAATTTTTATACTTTTTATTGTATAAAATTCTTTTTGTTTAGTGTTTAACGCCTGGAAACCTCATCAAAAATGAATATCCACTGCTTCTGTAGTGGACAATATTGTTTTTTTCATTCAAATTCTGGAGAAAATTGGGCCAAATTATTTGAACTTTTAGGTTATCTTATAAGGTTTTGTGTGGTGTCCAAAATATGTGTACATAAACCTGTTGGGTAATGCAAAGAAGCATATTCATTTATTAGATACTATTGGAGTTCTAGTGCTCCATGCCCGCATTTTAAATTTAATTGAGAATTTAAGTCTGAAAACTGATGAAGTTCAGAAAACAGAAAAGTTCAGAAGAGTTTAAACATTTTCCCTCAAATGCTTGAATCACTGTCTTCAACAACTATATTGGATTTTAAATACTGCTGAAACACAATGATTTGAGTCCTGACTGGCAACTTACATTAAGATACTGACTTTCTGAAGGCTTGGCCTTCATCACTGCCGAGTGGAAGCAGCTCTGTGAGTTCATTGTGCTGATTGCTGCGTTATCCTCTCAGACCTGCTATGGGATCAGTTGTTGTTTCAGACTCGGTGTGATCACAGCGTTTCTGGGTAAATGAAACCACAGCTGGCCTCGGTGTGGCTCCACAGCGCCGCTGGCATGCAGCGGCTGTCATTTGACAGGTTAATATTGAAATATTTAAGCATATTGTGCAGCTATTTGGATTTTTCCCTTATTTAGACTACATGATATTTTATTTTATTTCCTAATTAAAGATAAAAAAAAACAAAAAAAAAAACAAAAAAAAACAGGCAGTATGATGCCTCACTGTTTTCATGCTACAGTCTCGTGCAGCACCAGGGAGATTGACTGCTGTTTGAGAGTCTGCACATGAACAAAATACCAATTAGTTTAACTAATATTTCAGGTTCCAACTAGAAAGGGCTGATCTTCTTAAGCTTAACTGACTAACTGCATCCCTGCTTTGAAATCAAATCCTTCGCCTCTCTCCAAGAAAACTGGTGCAAAAACATACTTTTGTTTGGGGGAAAAAAACTATATGTACCATATATCATACTGTTAATTAATTTCCATTTATAAGCATGGAATTATTTAGTGCATCAGTTTCAGTGCACTCACGCTGTCGCCCTTTACGTCGTCTGACATTCAGTGTCTGCCGTGAAAATGGCAGGCATGTCTGAACTGCATTTCACAGCCAAAAATGTAAAAGTAATTCACGCATCTAACTAACAAGATGAAAAATGTCAGCTTCACGGCAGCATCGGAGCGACGGCCCGGCGGCGACCGGAGCGCTGTGGGAACGGTTTACAGCAGGGCTGGAACTCGGCGGGGTCAGAAAACAAGACTATTTTGAGAAGCGGTTTCAATGTCATGGCTGCTGCGTCCCATGTGACAAAACTCAAGTCTTAATTTACGCGCCTGCTGCTGTAAATGCCAACAGATTGCACCGTAAGCTGAGTAAAGCCGGCCCGCCTGCCGGTATGCAAACCGACAAGCACGAGCCATCTGTATGATGTTAAGAGTTTCCTCCGATTCGAGAGAAGAGATGGCGGCCAGGTGATCTTCTCCTCAATGAAAACCTCGTTCTTACGTCCTTTTAAATGCTGGAAGTGTAAGAATCGCCTCTAATATTTATAGTAAAGCTGATCTTTGGGAGTCGGGAGGACTGGGTTGTGTGTCACACCTTAGCTTTGATACGCTGCCTGAACCGTGAGGCTCCCTGTTGTCTGTGAAGAGGAGGAGGCCTGGGAATGTTCCGTCTAATCTGCTTTGAGATATGGCCTCGCTCCGGAGGCCCTGGAGCCAAACTCTGCCTCGGGCAACAAAAAGCTCGTCTGTACAGCTGCGGCAGTGTCTCTCAGATACGTGAGCGCCTGTGCAAACATCAGGCACAGCTGGCATATGATTTTTGTTGTAACTGAGAGCAAAGGATACCTTTTCAGTTTCTAACCACACGGCATTCTTGTTATTCACCTCAGTATTTCCACGACTCACATTCCTTTATTAATCATCATCAGCAGCATATATACATAGGTAAACAGAGCACACAGAAGTACAGCAGTCGGAGTTTCAGAGATCATCTTTTTACACAAATGCAACATGTAAATGAGCATTGCTCCAATGAAAAATTCATCACATGAGCTTATTTTACTATTCTGTCATTGACTCTAGTTTGAACGTGTTACTGAATTCTGAAGCCCAAACAGTCATTTGCACCTTTTGCTTTGCAGGAAAAAAAAAAAAAAAAAAACATCTTGCAATTGTCATGTTGCCCTGAAGAGATGAGTCAAATGCGGCGTGCATATATTAGGAGCTGAGTGTAAGGAGTTCATCCTATAGCTGCTGCCAATCACACACCTCGCATGAGCAGATGGGGGTTATGCACCTGACGTTATCATGCATAAAACTTACAATCAAGTGTCTCCTAAAATGAAATTCTTACTGTTTTTCTCCACACCACTTCTCACTGCCGGAACAACTTGAAAAATAGATATTTTCCTGCAGCTCAGCAATCTGCTGCTGCACACTGACTTGTTTTTGTAGCTTCTGATCCGAGAGCTTCTGTTGTGCTTGACAGGCCTGACCTGTCAGTGCTCATGGTGTTCAGTTTCAACATGTTGAGTTTTACCACCACGTGTTGGACAGACAGACAAAGCACAGTTTATCTCAGTAATGATATTTGGGATTGTGTAGATTGTGGTATTAAAAAGTTAAAAACATTTGTCTTGCAAAATGTATACATGTTGGAGTTTAACACATCAGATAGCGACTTAATGAAGAGGAACCAAACTCAAAGATATAACAATTAGCATTTTGATATCGACATTCCGATTCCCAACATCATGAAATCATTCACAGCGGTTCATTATTGAATGATCAGTGTTGCTTGCAGCCACAGCAGGAAGCTGTTTTCACCAAAAAGCTAAAACTGCAGATCAGCTGCTCAACTCCCAACAAAACCTTAAAGTTATTTAAAGATTTTGACTCATTGCATCGGTGTCAGATTTGCTGATTAAAAATACAATTGTTTTTTTGGTTGATAAACAGGAGTGAGGTATTTTTCTCAGGCAGCTGAAGCCAAAAAAAGACATAAAATCACAATAAGAGTCCTGTTGATATTTTGATTCTGCTTTTATCTTTTGTGATAACATGATTTCTTAAGATTTTTACCAGGTTTCTATGTGCCGAAAAAAATGTAAATTGCGTTTGTCAAGTTATATTTGTGAGGTACTCCCTGTGGGGTGTCCATGTTCGAATCCCCACTGCAGCAGGAAAAGGATGCAGAGTGAAAACTTCCCATTAGCAGTGTAAAACAATAACTTGCTGCAGCTCCCCTGTTAAAAGGGAGCACAAGCCTCTTCATGCAAGTGCCAGTTGATGTCTTTGTAGCAAAAACAATGAAGAAGGTCTTTAGAATTGATAGCTACGTTCCTAACGCTGACTGTAAACTTTTGTAAACACCGTATTTCTTCTTCCACTCCTACAGAGGCTCCATCCGCTGGGAGGTCCAAGAATGGCTATGTTTTCCAAGAGATGGGTGCGTATGTTATTGTCTTTCCTCGGCTGAGATCCTGCTCTGTCATGAACTTGATGTGCTCGATTATACCAAACATTATTCAGGCTTCTCTTCCTTCAGGATGCTGGAGATAATACACATCTAAGTGTGTTGCATCAGTTATTTATGCTAATGCCACAGCCTCTCTGGCTGCTCACTGATGACCCATTTCACATTCTGGTGAGCACAGCCTGTCCCTTCGCTGTGTGTTGAGAGGTTAATTAATGGGTAAATAATGAGGCAGATGATCTCTGAATCAATGACGGGTAGAGGGAATAATCATAGCTCAAAGCTTCGCACATGAAGGGTTAAGGTTAATTATCTAATTCTGAGGCAGTTTCTTTCTTCCTCCATAAAACCCGCAATCGAGAAGCCATATTTATCTTCCATACAATGAAGGAATTTACGAGGGGCTGCTGTTGTTATATTGCTACGTGTCTGGTTTAAGGGGGATTTTTTATTAGCTCTCCCTCTCTCGCTCTCTCTCTCTGCTTGTCAACAGATGGCAGAGTGGTAGGAGGGTAAAATAAATTGTCCCTTACCGGAGATGAGCCTAATGCGGCCTCGGCTGCATCTTAACCTTGAGACTGGGAATCAATGTTTTATCTCATTGTGACTTATCATAATAAAGCAACCACAATGAAGTTTATTATTACCTCTCTTGGTTTATCACTCAATTGGAAACTGAATTTATTCTGACACAAAAAAAATCTAGAATGTAGCATACAATACTAGATTTAAAAAACAACTGTGCCAATTTATTTTATTCAGAGCTGAAGGATGGGGAGCAGGAGGATTCGCCCGCTGCAGACAAAGAAAACATCTACGAAAGCGATTTCCAGATCAGTGTTTCAGGTAGGTGTGTGTTTAATATTAATGTTCACTGTATCTTCATAAATGCCATTCTTGTTTTTTTTCAAGCAGCAGGAATTCTAGCAGCTTTATAGATCTGAAAAATACGGCAGAATTCACATCAAAATCTTGTTGGTTTGTCTTTTAGCAATGTTTTTTGACATAAACAGGCTAGAAGTGTTGTATAATTAAAGTTTCCTGTGTTGCAGATCCTGACGGACCCGGATTTGGACTTTTAAACACAACACGCAAAGTAAGATTTACTGTTATTCTTTAGCGCATCGTCATTATTGCTGCAAAGCCTCGGCATTTTACAGCTCCTTTCAGATTTTTACCTCTGAATATATGAGCCACACGTTAGTTCTCCAAGCGTGCTGTTTAAAAGCTTCACTGCAGCTCCAGATTCACACTAAAATCACCATATTTATTGAATCCCAAAGACAACTGTGCTTGCAGGGAGCTGGGAAGAATTGTAGCAAAGGGATTTATTAGCTGCTATGAGATGCACACTCAGCAAAAAAAAAAAAGACAGGACCATTAAGATATTACCGATTTGCACCAAGTCAGTTCCTCAACTTTTCTTTGCTTCTGCGCTCCCCAGTATGTGAAGCCCATGAACTTCCAGGAGGAGGTGCGCGCTCACAGAGACGTGGACGGCTTCCTGGCCCAGGCCAGCATCCTGCTGGACGAGAGAGCCGCCACTCTGGATGAGGTTCTGAGGCGGATGCTGGCTAGGATGGCGGAGGACGGCCACGGGAGCTGCGACGTGGACGAGGTCATGAACTCACTGTTCACAGACACACAAGGGAAAGACACCGATGGTGAGCGACTCCTCGAGAAGTACAAAACACTGCTAGCATACGGCTTGATGGAGCGTTTTTTTTGTTTTTCTCGTCTCTTCTCCGTTTTCCAGTTCATCTTCTGTCAGAAACCATTCAGGGAGTGACGGCTTCTTCCACTGGCATTCACTACCAGCAGTCCTGGCTTTGCATCCTGTGAGTTTGTCTTCATCAGTCAAACTCTTTGGACTCTTTTTGGTTTCCAAATTATATCTCCGTCTGACTAACTAAACTGTGGAAACCTCCTTCAAACGCCTCTCCATTTCATTTTTGAGCACAATAAGGGAAACGCGTCAAAATATTTCCGCTGAAAAAACTAATTTTGTGCTTTGAACACCAGACTCCAATTTACAGCTGCCAATACGGAGCGGTCCGCCATCAATCTTTCATACGCCGCTGACTCAGAATAAGAATTCTCTTTTATTAATTCAGCACCAGCGTGAGGACCCTGCAGAGACGCCACGTTTGCATCGCCCGTCTGGAGAGGCCTCAGAACTGGGGGGTCAACTGCTGCGAGGCTCGCTACGTCATCCTCATCCTCGCTCCGCCCAGGACGGTACGAGCACATTTAATGCTCGTCACTGTAAAATGTACCACATCCTCATGTCTGATGTCTGAAATGAACGGCACATCTGAGGACTGGTTATCGTTTTAGAAAGCCTAATTAACTAATTCTCTGTAAAGCTGTGGGATTCAAACCTGTTCATCTGCTGCCTGCTCTCTATCTCTCTGTGTGAATGTAACTAGTTACATAAGCGACATAATGAAGAATCTGTAAGATGTCAGTGATATAAATCAACCTACATGTGTGACAGTTTAATTTGAATGAGTCCACACACACTTTCAATGTTGCTCTGGAAGCTAAATGTTCCCCTTTTGGATGAATAATTTAAGTCCCCTAAAGCTGGAGCAGACATTAATTTTCCACACCTGGCTCTGGCTTAGCGCTCGGCATCGTGTCTGGACTTGGGGGCTTTTCAGTTTGCATATTCTCCCTGAGCAGGTTTCTTTCCTCACGCTTTTGAGATTACTGTCGACTGTAATTTACCCATGGGTGTGAATATCAGTGTGTGTCCATAGTTGACCCATTGTCAGATGGGATCGGCTCCAACAAATCAAACTTGGATGAAAGCGGCACAGGAAGAAGGAGGATGGAGCTTCATTTTTAGAAGCTAGTTTTCTGAATTTTCTATTGCAGCAACTCTGAAAACGGCCCATTATAGAAAGTGTTCAGTTTTGTAATTTAAGCTTAAAAGAAACGTCTTATGAATTCTCAGACTGAATAGGTTGAATATTTTATAAACTGAGGGATCTCATATGTGGTTTTACTGTTTGACGCCCGTCACTGAGTGTAATGTTGAACCTCTTTTATGACTTTCTTTCACTTTCTCATTATGTTTTTTTTGCAGAAAAGCACCAAGACGGCCATCGAAGTGGGAAGAACATTTGCTACGATCTTCTCCGACATCTCCTTCAGACAGAAGCTCCTGGAGACGAAGACCCAGGAGGAGTTCATCCAGGAGCTGATCCAGCAGCGACAACATCTCTCAGCGGCCGGCGAGAAGACAGTGGAGGAAGAGGAGGAAGATTCAGACCCGCGTAAAGGCAAACCGCCCAAGGTGTGAAAGAGATCGAGCGACGTGTTGGTTCTGAGCCGGATCGAGCGCAGATTATTGAAATTTAGAATGACCATGTGAATAACAGACTCGACAAGTGGCAACCTAGAAAAGCAACATAAATTCGCCAGACACAGCATTCACACGTGTAAAAACAACATTTACGTTCCCTGTCGAGTGGTTTCTCCAGATGTGGAGACCACCCTTATGTTTCACCACCAGGTCCAAGCAAATAACGACACGGGGCAGTAAAGTAAAGTAGTTTAGCCGAATTATGAGAGCGTCTGTTTCCACACTATATTAGCAGGGCCCGAGGAACGAGAGGCAGCTGGGCAGCAGGCTGGAACCGGCTGCCAAGTCTCGCATGGAGCTGGCAGCAGAGCGCTCGCCGGCTCCATGCGATGATAAACCACTTCATTATGTCCACTTGTGAAATTAAGAGGAATTGTTTGTTAGGAGAGGGAACACCTGAATTCAGCCGAGGCAGAGAGCATGCATGTGCACAGGTCATAAAAAGATTTAACTCCACAGCGAGTTGTAGTCACTACACCTGATGCTTTGTGCATAACAGCATTTATTACGTGCATGTTTGATGAACCTTTTTATGTATTTCACAATCACAGACTTGTAGGGATCAAAAACAAATGATTAAAAGATTAAAGGAACATTGACAGCTTGATATATTTGGTGATATTTGAAAGCAGCTGCACATGTCCAGGCCCGCACTGACACCCAGAATAATTGTTGTGTGGTTAGAACAAAGCTGATATTTGATCTGTTGGGCTTCAAGCTCAGTCGTAGCCCGAGGATAAACACCCCGCTGTTCCTCTGTGATCGCCTCGTCCTTCGCACTCATGGCCGACGTTCCTCGGCATCTTTATCACATTTTCAGAGTGCAGAGAAAAGTTTTTCAAGTGATCATAACAGAAGTTTCACAGCGTCAGACTGTAGAAATGAGTCCTTCACATTACCCGGCGCCTCCTCATTCCTGACTCTCTGTCTGCCTTGTTCTTCACAGTGGAGTGATTTCTTCAAAGTGGGTAAAGGTGTTTATAATGACCTTCGCCGCCGACTGCCTCTTTACCCTTCAGACTTCACTGACGGTACAAACAACACCTTGTAAATGTCTCCTTGGTGGAAGTGTCGCTATTAGAGCTGTTTATATCTTTAATGAGCCTTTGAATAATCCATCAAGGTATAACGGGGAAGGACCGCTGTCTGCTGAAGTACACCACCACTGCAATTTTTCTCTACATTGCCATTCTCTTGCCGGCGATCGCCTTTGGCTCCCTGAATGATGAAAGCACAAGAGGAGAAATAGGTATGGACTTTATTGTTTTGATCCAGGCCAATGATACTTATTTTATTTCTTTTAGGTATAATTGAGTTATGTCAAAGTCATAAATATAGGTTTTAAATAAACATTTGCGCACTGCAGGAGGCTATATAATTGAAATTAGTATTTGAGATGCAGACGTGTGTCTTACACCTTTTCTTCACTCCCCCTGTTTTATTTCTGTGTTGATTTGTTTCACAGACGTCCAGAAAACCATCGTTGGTCAGAGCATCGGAGGCGTGATCTATGCTTTGTTTGCAGGGTCACCGCTGGTCATTCCTCTGACCACTGCGCCTCTGGCGCTCTTCATTAGCGGTATGCATCAGGTCCTGGTGTTTAGACAGTTATTCAAACCTCTACCTCTAACTTTTATTCGTGGTCATACTGCAACATGATTATTTTTGCTGCGATCTTCACTTATGTTATTAGAAGTACCGTAGATGCTTCGTCTGATTTACTGTGAGTTTCTGCAGGATTACTCCTTTATTGGATTAAAAAAAAAAAAAAAATTGTATAAAAATTTCAACTTATTGCAATTATTAACTGTAATCGGGTCTTTAGGCCTAGAGGAGACAGAATGGATCCCATAAGATCGAAATCAGTGGTTCAGGTAGCAGTGTCTTCCTGGTGACTGAATAAACTATCATTTACAATAGAGCAGTGCACTACTGTGCATTTTGGTTATCATCCTTTGTTATTCTAGTGTTGGTAATGAAAATAGGTTACACTGAGTATCCATTACTTTTAATAACCAGCTATTTCATGCAGTCTAATTAAATCTGATGCTGATTTTTAGGCAGCATCGGTAACGCTTCCTTTTACAGTACGGTAATTACCATGTATTAAAATGGTAATTGCAGGGTAAGTACCATGTAATAAGGAGAAGTTATTGTAAAATTACCATGTAATTACAGGGTAACTATGTTGCTAATTACCTAGTACTTTTAGAGTAATTACCAAGCCAATTCTAGGCAAATACCAAGTAACTACCTGGTCGTAAGTATTAATTACTGGGTAATTATAATGTATATAGCAACTATGTCGGTAATTGCCAAGTACTTACTAAGTAATTGCTAAGTAATTACCATGTAATCATTGGGAAATGTAGACTTTTTACTAAGTATTACTAGGTACTGCTAGGTGTGTACGCTATATATTTCCCTATAAGTCAAGTGTTTTTTACTACTTACCTGGTAACTTCTTAGTATTTCCCAGTAACTACAACATTTACCTGGTAATTACGGTTGAACTGTAGACTACTGCAAAAGGAAGTGAGGCCTGTTTCCACACTATTACCTGGTAACTACTTATTCATTACCCAGGAACTGCAAAAATACCTACCTGGAAATTACATAGTTATTAAAGTGGATTTGTACTGTAAAAGGAAGTGAGGTCTGTTTCCATGTTATTACCTGGTAATTACTCATTTATTACCCAGTAAATAGAAAAATATCTACCTGGAAATTACATAGTTATTAAAGTGGATTTGTACTGTAAAAGGAAGTGAGGTCCGTTTCCATGTTATTACCTGGTAATTACTCATTTATTACCCAGTAAATAGAAAAAAATTTACCTGGAAATTACATAGTTATTAAAGTGGATTTGTACTGTAAAAGGAAGTGAGGTCTGTTTCCATGTTATTACCTGGTAATTACTCATTTATTACCCAGTAAATAGAAAAAAATTTACCTGGAAATTACATAGTTATTAAAGTGGATTTGTACTGTAAAAGGAAGTGAGGTCTGTTTCCACTCAGTATTTAGCCTGTTACTCGGAAACTTTCACATACCCCACACACTTGCACCAAAAATGCAGCAAACCCCATCAGTGTCTGTGATACAGTCTCTGAACAGCTCACTGTATCTGTCAGGAGATCAGAGTTTCCATCAAAACCACCATCACCAGCCGTCAGATTACATTAAGATGAACGCATTATTATTACACTTCCTCACTCCAAACACCTCACTGTGACAGACATGCAAAAACAAGAGAGCTGCCAAAGATAAACATTTTAATCAAATGGAGTTCAACTTATTATAAAACAATTTACAAAACAGTGCACATTTTTAGCAGTCAGGCACCTTTTTTTTTTTTAAGAAACAGAACAGATTTCTTTTGCAAAAAAACAAAATACAAATAACAGTGATAAACAATCACTATAAATCAACATTAATAAGTACACTGCTCCAGTCTTGTGAATTCACATCATGTGTTTTCTGCAGACCCGTCTACAGGAACCCTTGATCTCCATCATCCCGAATACCCAGGACCGCCGTTGCCAGGTGTTGTCACGTCATCCACGTCCAGACTTGTACCTCCCTCAGCGTGATGGAAACGAAGACAGCACAACTGTTCCTTCTTAATGTTCAGGGTTTATTCACTGTAACACCCAAACCCCAAACGTGAGAGCTGAAAACATACAAATATACATATTAATAAACAGAAACTTGAACAATAAACAAATATACACATTGCATAACACACAAATATCTTTAAACCTTCAAACATACACATGAAACCAACATTACAACCGAAACATTCACCCAAGCCTGAACCACAGCCACCCAGCACCAGCTGCAGAGCTCCACACTACCACCACGATAATGATCAATAAAACACCAAGCAACACGGAAATATACACACCTCACTGGCTGCTTCACATTGTAAGCCGTTTGTTTTTGTTCTTTTTACATACTTTTTGGAGCGTTTTCCCTCTCTCCACGTTTGTGTGCACCACTTAATGTGGTCCTACCCGGAACGTCTGCAGAGGGTTAGTTCCGCCACTCGGTGATATTTATATTTAATTAAATTTCGGTTCTACCTCGACTGAGAGAAAGCTTATTTATGGCAGAACGTCTGCAGACACTTGGTGATATGGTGATATTTATATTTAATTAAATTTCGGTTCCTACTCTAATGAGAGAAAGCGTGTTTACGGCGGAAATTTCCGGGTAGGACCACATTAAGTGGTGCACAGATAAACGCGGAGAGAGAAAATAAGAACAAAAAACTCCGTGAAAAGAGCAAAAACAAACGGCTTACCTCCTTTACAATGTGAAGCAGCCAGCGAGGTGTGTATATTTTCGTTTTTCTTGGAGTTTTATTGATCATTATCGTGGTGGTAGTGTGGAGCTCTGCAGCTGGTGCTGGGTGGCTGTGGTTCAGGCTTGGGTGGATATTTCGATTGTAATGTCGGTTTCATGTGCATATTTGAAGGTTTAAAGATATTTGTGTTTTGTGCAATGTGTATATTTGTTTATTGTGTAAGTTTCTGTTTATTAAAATGTATATTTGTATGTTTTCAGCTCTCACGTTTGGGGTTTGGGTGTTAAAGTGAATAAACCCTGAGCATTAAAAAGGAACAGTTGTGCTGTCCTCGTTTCCATCACGCCGAGGGAGGTACAAGTCTGGACGTGGACAACGTGACAACACCTGGCGACGGCGGTCCTGGGTATTCGGGATGATGGAGATCAAGGGTTCCTGTAGACCAGACGGGTCTGCAGAAAACACATGATGTGAATTCACAAGACTGGAGCAGTGTACTTATTAATGTTGATTTATAGTGATTGTTTATCACTGTTATTTGTATTTTGTTTTTTGCAAAAGAAATCTGTTCTGTTTCTTAAAAAAAAAAGGTGCCTGACTGCTAAAAATGTGCACTGTTTTGTAAATTGTTTTATAAGAAGTTGAACTCCATTTGATTAAAATGTTTATCTTTGGCAGCTCTCTTGTTTTGCATGTCTGTCACAGTGAGGTGTTTGGAGTGAGGAAGTGTAATAATAATGCGTTCATCTTCCTGTAATCTGACGGCTGGTGATGGTGGTTTTGATGGAAACTCTGATCTGACAGATACAGTGAGCTGTTCAGAGACTGTATCACAGACACTGATGGGGTTTGCTGCATTTTTGGTGCAAGTGTGTGGGGTATGTGAAAGTTTCCGAGTAACAGGCTAAATACTGAGTAATTACCAGGTAATAACATGGAAACAGACCTCACTTCCTTTTACAGTACAAATCCACTTTAATAACTATGTAATTTCCAGGTAAATTTTTTTCTATTTACTGGGTAATAAATGAGTAATTACCAGGTAATAACATGGAAACAGACCTCACTTCCTTTTACAGTACAAATCCACTTTAATAACTATGTAATTTCCAGGTAAATATTTTTCTATTTACTGGGTAACAAATGAGTAATTACCATGTAATAACATGGAAACGGACCTCACTTCCTTTTACAGTCCAAATCCACTTTAATAACTATGTAATTTCCAGGTAGATATTTTTCTATTTACTAGGTAACAAATAAGCAATTACCATGTAATAACATGGAAACAGACCTCACTTCCTTTTACAGTACAAATCCACTTTAATAACTATGTAATTTCCAGGTAGGTATTTTTGCAGTTCCTGGGTAACGAATAAGTAGTTACCAGGTAATAGTGTGGAAACAGGCCTCACTTCCTTTTGCAGTAGTCTACAGTTCAACCGTAATTACCAGGTAAATGTTGTAGTTACTGAGAAATACTAAGAAGTTACCAGGTAAGTAGTAAAAAACACTTAACTAATAGGGAAATACATAGCGTACACACCTAGCAGTACCTAGTAATACCTAGTAAAAAGTCTACATTTCCCAATGATTACATGGTAATTACTTAGCAATTACTTAGTAAGTACTTGGCAATTACCGACATAGTTGCTATATACATTATAATTACCCAGTAATTAATACTTACGACCAGGTAGTTACTTGGTATTTGCCTAGAATTGGCTTGGTAATTACTCTAAAAGTACTAGGTAATTAGAAACATAGTTACCCTGTAATTACATGGTAATTTTACAATAACTTCTCCTTATTACATGGTACTTACCCTGCAATTACCACGTTAATACATGGTAATTACCGTACTGTAAAAGGAAGCGTTACCGCAGCATCAAATGAAGAGACCCAGCTTTGAATATAAAAAACCTGTAGCTGCCAAGAACTGACTCACAGAAACCCTTTGAGTTATATTGTCTTTCTGTGATATTTTCATTTTCATTTCATCGGAACTTAATATCTTATTCAATTTTGAAAATATATGTCCTCATCCAGAGTGGCCACCCGTCTGAGTACACAAACACAGCCTCCCCAGCTGTGTGGTTCACTTTCACTGCTCTCCATCGCGCTCGCTCATCATCAACATTAGAAGTTGTTAACAGCAAAGATAAATGTTGCTTTATGCCACAGATTGCTACTTGATTCAGACAGGAAATATTAATGAGAGCCGGGGTGTGATTGGCTGGGTGGGATTGGGCGAAAGTTTATGGAAGGTGGGATAAAATCCATCTTCCTCTCACAGCTACTGCTGTGATTTCATGGTAATGAGTCAACGCACAAGCAGTGAAGATCACAGGAAGTAAAAGTCTAAATTAAAATTGACTTGACAAATGACTCTTTTGAATTATTCACTTGATGTGAGGTGAGATGGGCAGGTCAGTGTGGATGGTTGAGATTATTTGACATACCTTACAATGCAATACCTTATTGATTTAGCAAGTCCTTTCACACAACCATGGTTGAAAACAAAGTGTTTTACATGAAGAGTGTGATTTAAAAGACAAGACATTAAAAAAAATAGGAGCTGAGACTATAAAATACAACTAAAACAGTAATAAAATTGAAACCCAAAACAAGAAACCTAACCTAAACAAAATCATTCTAGGTTCAAAGGCAGTGAGGAAAAATATGTTCTGTGTTTTAAAAGCAGACAGCAGCAGGTCTGATGTATGACAGCGGATTTGTGTGTATAATCCGCAGTTATCAGAGGTATCTGTGACGACTACGACCTTGACTTCGACGCATTTTACGCCTGCATCGGTTTGTGGAACAGTCTTTTCCTCATCCTGGGAGGCTTATTCAACGTCAGCCTGCTGATGAAACTCTTCAAGCGGTGAGTACACAAAGCGACTCATAAGCATTTACGACCAAACCCCTACTAGTAATATATGTGGCTAAACCCTCACCGTATGGCGGCGCATCGAGAGCGAACCCACTGATAAGAGAAGCCACATCTGTCACGACTTCCTCTTTCCAGCCTCAATAATTCATGGTGTTTAATGTACACTCCCGCGATCTGAGCCGCTGTTTTGTCTCTGAAATCACAAATGACCACATGGTGCTTCTCTTCATTCCCTTATCCCCCAGTTCAACAGAGGAAGTCATTGCATTGTTCATCTCCATAGCGTTTGTGGTGGACGCTATGAAAAGCATCGTCAAAAGTGAGTAAAGCCGAGGTCAGGCCGCATTAAACATGCAGGTAAAGGGAGAGGAGCCCGGGAAATGCCTAATGGAGCATTTCAGGGGGAAAAGCAAGCTTTTGATGAGCGTATTCTCTTTGCTTTTTCCTATCTCTGCGTTTTGCTCCATGATCTGTTCGTTCCAGCTTTCCCACTCGCACCCTTCCGCGCTTTCCAACTAAGTTGTGAACTCCTGATATGCTGCTTGAGTTTCCAACTGCCAAACTCCTTAAAACATGCTATTTAGACCTCACTCTTCTCTCCTTTTCCAGTTTTTGAGAAATACTACCACGGCCCCATCCTGGCCACCACAAACAGCACGGTGGTGCTTCAGCAGATTAATGAGATCCTGGAGAGGGAGAACAACCTGACTGGGAGCAAGCTGGAGCATTACAATGAGACCGCGTCGCTCTCACAGCATCCCGAAGGGCACGGGTCCATCATCCTGCCGGAGACTCTGGTTTTATGCTCCAGGGAAATGCCCATCCTGTGTCTGCTGCTCATGCTGGGGACTCTGTGGCTGGGCTACACCCTCTATCTCATCAAGAGGAGGTATATACATACATATACACACACACACATATATATATATATATATATATATATATATATATATATATATATATATATGCTCACCGATTGCTTCACGTTTGCAAAACCCCATCAACAGAATTAAAGCTTTGTTCCCGCTTGGACAAGAGAAAAGAAATATAAATACTCCATGAAAAATATAAGATATTGTTCGCAAACTCTATTGTTGTCTGTCGGTGGGGTCAGTCATTAGAAACTAATGCTGAGCAGTCAAACATCGTTAAAAACAAGATAGCCCAAAGAGTCCAAACAAAACAAACACATCAGGGGAAATCTGTGTGAAAATTCACATTAAGCAAACCGAATAGCTGTGATCGTACACAGCGGTGCAGCAATAAAAAAAAAAAGAATATTTTATCCAGTGTAAACATCGCAGTGCTTCGATGAAGATGTGGGCATGCAAAGACAAAATATTTATGAAAACTGCCAGAGGAGGAATCCATGAAAGGTGGAAAAAAAACCCCCCAGAAAAAAACACTTCCCCATCCTGTGTTTTGTGGATAAAAACTGCCAAGTGAGAGCAATTTTGGACTAATCACTTTAGGAAATATGCAAAACTGTAATTATTACTGTCAGGTGAATTGAGGGAAGTGAAAAAAAAAAAAAAAAAGATTTTCCTGGAAAAATTATCATAAGCGCTGGTGAAAGGTAAATTAACTTCAATACCTTACTGACACATAATCCCCAAAGGATTGAGTTTGGAGATAATTATACTGACACTACAAAGGAAAATTTGATTCCACAACATTAATCTGGCAGCTTTGCATTTCAGAATTTCTCATTTTATAAACCTTTATGATTTTATAAAGTAGAGTAGCTTTATTATTCTGTGATTTAAAGAACCCAGCGGAACATTAAATGGTGGCGTCGCTTTGTGTGAGTTCAGGATTATCATTATGTTTGAACAAAAGATGTGAGGCTTTTCTTTCTTTTCCCAGACTTAGTTTTAATATCTGTACAGTAGAGTAGAAGAATTACTGTAATGTAGTGAAAATGAATATCAAAATAGTTTAAACTTGTTTTGCTGTATTAGCACTGTTAAATTATAGATATTTGATAAGAGACCACTCTGAAATGACATTTATACCTGCAACTTTTGGGTTTTCCTCTTAACTCTGTTGCTTTGATGGCAGAGCAATACCGTGTATACGAGTACATTTCACTATTTCTAACAGATTTGAGAAGAAATACCTCAACTGGTAGAAGCTGCATAAAATTGTACAGAAGTTGTGTGGGTGGGAATAAAAGAAGGACTTCCCAGGAGTAAAACAGAAGGTTGAAAAAAAAAAGAAAGAATCAAATTCAATAAATTTCACCCTTCAGTTGATTTAATACACACAGAGGTGGTTGAATGTGACTTTGCTGTCATGTATTTCCTCGGCGGAGTCGTGGGACGCTGGCATGTCACCGCTCCATCCCTCCAGCGGCGGCCTCTCAGGTCCTGACATGAATGATTCCACCAAGTAAAACAGAAACTACAGTAAATATCACTGTAGAGGTACAAGTGGAAATGTTTCCAGGAGAGTTGCGAGAGGTTGAAATATGTGTTGCGTTCTCTCTCCGCAGCCCTTATCTGAACAGCAAAATCAGAGAGGTGGTGTCTGACTGCGCTTTGCCGATCTCCGTGTTGATATTCTCCTTCATTGGCTCCTACCTTTTCCTTGACATAAAGCGTGAGTACAGATGAAAGAACCCTTGAGACCTGGAGTCACAGCCTTGGCACAGAGCACCTTTCACTGCTCATAAATCCTCCGGTTGAATAAAAAAATGTATTTTCTGGCAGTGAACCTTTAAACCAGGCTGGATTTTGAGATGTGACAAAGCCGGAATTTAAATGTTTCGTGCAAAACAAAAGCTAAAAGCAGAAAAAGAACATGTTTTTTCCCCAGATTTTTGATGTTCATTCAAGAAGATTAGTATTATTTTTTTTAACTGTGAATAACATGTTTTCTATGCATCCAGTTCCTGTGTTCAGCGTCCACGACGGTCCTGTCTTCAAGTATCCTTCATTCGAAAAGCTCTCAGGTTTGACCACGTTGGCCGCGGTCGGGCTGGGTTTCCTCCTTGCGCTGCTCATCTTCATCGACCAGAACATCGTGATCTCGCTCACTCATGTTCCTGAGCACAAGTAAGACCCATTAAACTTCACACTGACGAGGAGTTCATGTGTTTTAGCAACGCTACAATAATACTCTGAATGACTAGTTCCTACTTTCTTTAAACTGAACATAACCGACTGATTCTTAAATCACCAGCGATTATTAATAATAGCTTTTCATCCGGTGTACAAGTTGTATTCCATGTTCGTGTTCATTTTTATGGCGAGCAGTTTCAGCAGGAGGTCAAGAAAAGGAACAGAGCTACCGCTGCTCCTTGACTGACAAACCACTTGAAGCTGGTGCGTGTGAATGTCTGTACCAGGTTGCTAAAAGGCACTGCGTTCCACTGGGACTTAATGCTGACTGGCTTCATCAACATCCTCATGTCCTGCCTGGGGTTGCCATGGATGCACGCCGCCTTCCCACATTCCTCTCTGCACGCCCGTCAACTCGCCACAGTGGAGCAGCACGTAGAGAACGGACACCTCTACACGACGTGAGCAAAGTGTCAAAGAATGAAAATGGAGGAGGGCAAAAAAAGCAGGCAGCGGTCTGAGAGACATATGATTGAAAAACCCCTGACATGTGTCCGTGTGCAGTGTAGTACAGGGGTGTCAAACGCATTTTAATTCAGGGGTCACATACAGAAACAGATTCTGACATAATCATCTTTAAATTTACAGACTGAAGGTTTTCTTTGTCGGGGTGCAGATGAAACACATGATGAAAATGTCTAAAAATGCACAGAACCAAACAACTACAATGGAAAATAACTACAATATGAAAGTAATGCTATTTTAATGATACGTTCTGGTGCAAAATACAGTCAAATGTCTAAAAGCTTTCATGGCAGCATGACCCACACCCACTATCACAAAAAAAAGTTTTGAATTTAATGCTTTCTTTGTAATTTTTACAATATTTTTACAATTTGCTGAGTGAGTTTTTGGGCCAGATTGCTGCCTCTGGTCGGCTGGTTTTGACCCAAAGGTCTGGCATCAGTGACAAGACTGAACAGTAATGTAAAGCAATGTAAAGACAATAGTTGAATTTAATGCTTCTGTAGTATTTCTTTGAAAAGCAAGAATTGAACTATCGTTCACTGTCAGTGAGCCTGAGCAGAGTCAAACTGATGGTTTGTCTTTTCGTCTGTCCTGCCTGATGAGACAGAATCGTCAGCGTGAGGGAAACGCGTCTGACGTCCCTGGCTGCCTACATCCTGATCGGCCTGTCCGTCTTCATGCTGCCCATCCCGCTGCAGTGGATCCCCAAGCCCGTCCTCTACGGCCTCTTCCTCTACATCGCTGCCACGTCGCTGGACGGGAACCAGATGGTGGACCGCATGGCCCTGCTGCTGAAGGAACAGGTGAGCAGGAAGGACATAAATACACTCCTTTGACTGGCTGGATTGTTTGCTAATTGCCCGTTTCATTCCCGTTTATTGACTAGCTTTAACAGCTGGTAGCCTTTAATGTTTACAATGTATCACAGAGCTAATTTTTCTCAATCATGAAAAATAAATCTGCCGTGTTTCTTGTTAAAACTGAAATACTGTCTTATTTGAACAATTAAATGCTTGAATAATGTTTCTTTCTTTTCTGTTCAAAGACAAGTTACATCTAGATTTAGTTCCAGCTTAACAGACCTTCAGCAAAGGCCTTAATATTTCTTTACATGATCATAAAAGCAGTTGTCTGACAATGCTACGCTCCCTCTTCTCCTTTCAGACGTCGTATCCTCCCACCCATTACATCCGCCGTGTGCCTCAGAGGAAGATCCACTACTTCACGGCCCTGCAGATGATCCAGCTGATCATCCTGTGTGCGATCGGCATGTATCCGCTGCCCTACATGAAAATGGTCTTCCCCCTGCTGATGATCCTGCTGGTCCCTGTCAGGTGAGATCAGCCAGTCCACCCGGGGCTTCAGCCGGGGGATTGATACCTGAACCTGCAAACTTCTTATCCCAAATCTGCTTCTCCAACCTCAAGGCCACCACTGCCCCAAAGACAAAAATGCTATTACCGTGCATTAAATTAAACAATAACAGCTGCAAAACAACAACAACAACAACAACAACAACAACAACAAAAAGCAACATCCTGTAATTCGAACAACTGGAAGAAACAAACAGAAAAACTAAATTGCTTTGGTTCCTTTTTAATGAAACTTTTTTTTTTTTTTTTTACTCGAGTTTGGAGTCTGAACTTTTTAACTGGCTGTGTAATTGCTAAACTTTGCTGGAGTTGCTCAAAACTTACTTTAAATACACGGTTGGCTTGTTTCCTGAAATAAACATGAGCATTATGTGTTTTATTCCAGAATCAACCTGCTCCCGAGACTGATCGAAGCCAAATACCTGGACACCATGGACGCACAGCACATGTAAAACTCCTGCGTTTGACGAAGAAAGGATCCGTTTTCACTGGTTGGAAGGGAACACAATGAATGAATCAAATGCTTGTGAACTTAAATATCCATGTAACCTCTTGCTGCAGACCGGATGACCATTTAGAGTTTCCGTCTACCTTCTCACTTCTTTTTGAAAATTTATTATAAATGTTGCTGTCCATTATGTGTAACATTCCTGCAATATCGTTGTATATAACAACTTTTCAATGAAGGTTTTCACATTCACACGTGTATAATTTAAAGCAGATACAGAGTAATATTTAAATTTCTATTGAGTTTAAGCGTCATCTCGAGGAGAAACACAACGTGTATGGTGCCTTTTTAGTGTTTGGTGTTTGGTGCCTGGTGTTTGGTGTTAGATTGAAATCAAAAAGTGAATAAAATAAAGTCCTTTAGAGGAAACGAATGAGCTTTTTTCATTATTTGAGTGACACTGCACTGATATCAGCTCCCAAAGCAAAGCTTGTGGGAGCAGGTGGCTGTGAAGCTCTGAATATTAAATCCCTCCAATAGATGGCAGTAGAGGTATATGTGAGGATGGTTCCAGGTCAGGCTTGCCTGTGAAAAAAAATGTATCCCAAACAGTTTATCACAGGAAAAAAAAGAGTCAGATTCTTATCAGCCTGTAAAAGAAACTTGGATAATAAAGTTGAGATTGAACAGATATGACTCATGAACAGTTTCCCCAAAAGTCATCCCCTTAAGGTGTTTTGTCAAGTAATTTTGTTTTATTTGTTTCCTGCAAACGCCACTTTTATCAGCCAACAAAAAAACACTTGACTAATATTAGATGCAGCCTGCTGTCTTTGCTCTTTTTGAAATGGTTGTTCTTCCATCGATGAATCAACTACTTCCTCTTGCCTGGTTTGCTGGAGACGTTTCAACTGGCGGCCCGAGTAAACAAAGGGACAAAAACGGAAGAATTGTACCACATTAAATCAATAAGCAAGATTATTATCTTTGGGTAAGGGGATGAAAATATAAATGTAGCAAAAACACAGGTGTGGGATTCCAGCACTGTATAAATATACTCCGAGAGCCAATATGAATCTTTATCTTGATCGTTGATAAGAAATGAATCAATATTGCACAACTGAAATCCCCAAATTAGAGGCCCTTGGGGTCAATTCACTGAATGAGTGGAAAAATATTGAGTCATTTTAATATTTGCAGCGTGTAAAGTTCACATTCTGAGTTTGATTCGTCTCACTGCTGGTTACTCCGCATGTGAGAACTGACAGTGGAGAGAGAGAGAGAGAGAGAGAGAGAGAGAGAGAGAGAGAGAGAGAGAGAAAGAGAGAGAGAGAGAGAGTCAAGAATTTTGAAATAGCCTAAATCAATTACTGCTCCGGGCTGCACAGGGGTGAAGTGGTTAGCATGCTCACCTCGCCATCCCTGGTTTGAGTTTGGAACATGTATGGACGACAGATGGATGGAAATGCTGCACCTTTCACACTGGCGTTTGAAATACAGAAATATCGAAATGTGTACAAGATCAGGAAAAGGCTAAAGTGAAGCCAAGGGCATCAAGGTTGAACAGACGCCGGCGACCTTCCTGCATGCCTCTGGAGTACAGGTCAGCCACTACGCTGAGCCCAGTTTAACGATCCGGCCAATCACACGGCTCCGCCGAGATTGGCTCTCTGCAGGGATTTGAATCCCACCGGTGAAAAAAGATAAAAGAGAGACAAGGACAGAGATGATGCAACTGTCATCACAGATATATTTCCACCTCTCGGTTATTACAGAAATGCTGTCAGATAATTTGCCGTCACAGAATCCTGAATATTTATCTCCTCCCACCACTTAGACAGAGCCCCTTTCTCTTGTCTGAGATGTGCGGTGAATATTTTGCAGCGTCCTCTGGGCAGGTAGAGCCAAGCTTCCCCATTAGTTGTGTTTTCTTCCACATTTCCAGCGCCCTGTGTTTACCCATGTTGCCTGTCTTCTCCTCTGAGCCTCAAAGGTGTCAACAATGAAGTCTTGATGATCTGGAAGCTGCAGAAGTTGGAGAGAGGAGGCGCGACACGGCCAAAAAGTGGAGTATCCACCTGACCGGGGTTAATCTGCCCACTGTTATTTATTATTTACCCGCATGCGCTTCTACTAGCACTGCAGGAATGTTGCCATGAAACTTGATGCACTAATCAGACAAAAATACACCAGTCACCTGTGTCTTTTTGTTTTTCATACACGTAATGAAATAACGCTGTAACCTGGATCGTTCATCTGAGCAATTAAAACCCACTGTGACAGTTACAGTGTTTAGTCTGATATACTGAACTACAGCTGTTTCTGGTTAATCGTCTGGTTTCGGGTAGGTGTGTGCCGCAGGGCGGCCTTTCCACAGCTATGCATCAACTGTAAATGGGCCGCATTCATAACGCGGCTTTTCATCAATGCAGCAGTCAGTCTTCATGCTGTTAGTCTGCCTCTAATTTAAAGTCCTCTCTCGTTTAAGGGACACGTGTGTGTCCTCTGATGGCTGGCCATCACTGCACGTAACAGAGCCAACACACACACACACACACACACAAAATAAACTTTCGCACAGAAACACATTAGCACAGATATTTTCACACCTCCACTATTCACAGCTCCTCTACTTTTTTTTCTTTTTTAATTTTCATTATCCTCACACTCCGCTTTCACACCTTCCCTTCAACCCAGTGAGGGGAGCAAACATTAAGACAATATGAGCTGTACGACGAGATTCACACCCAAGAAAATCAGAATGACTCAAGAGGAGGCAGAGACAGGACCGAACCCATACAAGCGACAGCACACAACCCCCCCCCCCCGAGTGTTTTGCATTACTAACTAGCCTGCTTCAGCTTGGTGCAGATGCCACGATGGATTGAGGTCCGTTCTGGAGATAGGAAGGTGTATTCATTACAGGCGATGGGGCTGTGGGCGTGTGTGGAGCCTGTAGATAAGCAGAGAGGATTGGGCTTTTTTTTTTTTTTGTTGGAAAAGTCCAACTAGTACTGTTGACAACAGCCTGTGGGGCGCTCGATGTGCAGAGTCAGTGTTGAAACAATGGATATGCAGACAAACAGCTGTGCACGGACCTCAACTAAACCCGGACGGATGCTCAGATTTTAGAAATTACATCTGAAATAGGTTCTGTTTTGATGTAATAAAACTGCCTGTGTGCAGCTCCTTTAAACTGTCTTTCTTCGTGGCTTTGACCCACTCAGTACATGTACACTTCACTGGAGAAGCAGCGTAAAATTCAAGAGTGAACAGCAGAAACAAACACTGAGCTTCAACCATTGTTCTGTTATCTGTTCTTCTTGATGCTTTGTTGAGTGACTTAATGCACCATCTTGTGGTGCAACTTGCTTTGCAAACCTTAATGGGCCTGGGCAAGATGAATTGCTTCCTGACTTTGCTGGGTATGGCAGCAGCATGTCTCACAATTGCCTTTGAGAATCATTAGGACCGTTGTTTCATCTCATTCTGCAGATTCTTCAAGGTTATATTGATGCACGTCTGACAAAAACATGACATATTGTAAGCTTAAAGCAACAGAGTCTCATTTTGTATCACAATAAAATCAAAATTGCGTTGATGTGCGTTCTGTAAATATGACGCTCGCGTCAAGAGAAAGGTTCACAGCGCATTTAGAAAAGCAGTGTCTGAGGGATAGTGAACACAAGCTCGGTTCGGTTATAAAACAGGAATTAGCTTGAACATATTGCCTTGTTCAGATAAATCACGCTGACTAGCAGTCTAAACAGGCAGTGGCAGGCGGCAGCAGGCTGACGCTGAGCATAAATATATTTATCAATCAGTAGCGCAAAAGGGGGGTGTGTGACAAAATTAAAGGGTGGTGGCTGTGAGAAGACAGAGGATGAGATCAACCAACAAAGCATATGTTCAGGCTCTCAGAGGGAGCAGCTGGGGTTCCAAAGGTGGAAACAACCAACATATTAAACAAAGGGGAAGTACGAAATGACCTGGTGGAATAAACCTGAAAAGCTCTGACAGCAACTGTGGATTTGTTCAACTGAGCACATTTAATAATGTGCTTTAATCAGCAAGCTCACAGTATAGCTGTGTGAGAGCCGCAATACGAACTACTGTCACCATTGTTTATGTCAGAGAAATATCTCTATCAAACAAGAGGAAAATCCAGTTTGTTGTGGATGTTATTAGAATCTGTATGTTTGATTAATTCTCTGCGTGAAATGGTTTCTCACTGGCATTAGCGCCTCTCATATGCATAACGCTGTCTTGAGCTGTTGACAAGATAACTTGTTGATGCTGATGTGTTACCATGTAAGTGAATTCCTCGCAGAACAGAGTGGGAAATGTATTTTAACCCTCTTTAAGAAAATACAAAAATCATTAGACCATTTTATCAGATATTTTCATACTTATGCCCAGGGACGGCTGGTATAAATGGGCTAGCAGGGCTGAGCCCTCTCAGCACAAAAAGACAGCTAATACAAAAAAAGATGAGAAAATTATCTTTTAAATAACTTACAACAGATTGTTTTAAGCTTAGATAAAACCAAAGGTAGCAACAGCACCAATGTCACGCCCTGTGCCCCTGCGACCTCGTGGGGGCGCTGGGGTCCTGTTCTGTGTTTGTCTGCCCTCATGTTCTCCTGTCTGGTCTCTGTCTTGCTAACTACCTAATGTGCTGCACCTGTCCTGCCCCCTTTATAAGCCCCGATGTCCTGGTGTGTCTGGTCGGCTCCTTCTGTCACGGGTGCGAGGTGGAAGGACCCAGGCAGCGGGCAGAGTACAAAAAGGGTCTTTTATTTCCAAAAGGAACTCAGGAGGGCAGGAAACCAGGAACTTGGGAAACTCAAAAAACACAGCAGGTGCAGGCCAGGACACGCGAACACACGGACAGACCCACAAGGAGCCGACCAGACACACCAGGACATCGGGGCTTAATAAAGGGGGCAGGACAGGTGCAGCACATTAGGGAGTTAACGAGACAGAGACCAGACAAGACAACAAGAGGAGCAGGCAGGTGACCAGGCAGGAGAACATGAGGGCAGACAAACACAGAACAGGACCCCAGCGCCCCCACAAGGTCGCAGGGGCACAGGGCGTGACAACCAATCAGTCAAAAGGAAAACGTAGAGTATCTGTAAATTGGCTGATTTTTTACAGCCCAAGCAGATACATTCATTTCGTTCTTGTAAGTGATTGACAAGTGTCATGTCCCGCCCCCCGTGGTTTACTGAGCATTTTGGGCTAACTTCAGTTAGCCCACAGGCCACTGACTTTTGACTAATAGCGGTGATTTAACGCAGCGGGGCTGCTATTGGTGCCAGAGTTGGGAAGGAGGGAGAAAAATTCCAGCTATGGCAGGCGTTAGCATGAACGAGGTGGACTATTTGCTTTGGATAATCCAATTATTTGGACCGATTGAATGCACTTACTATGCTGTCTATCAAGACGGACTTCATCCAAAAATTACCAGACTTCAACGACATTGTGATTAACCTGTTTGCGTCCCAGAAAGGCGTCGATGTGAGCTACTTTTCAAATAAGGTAGGCCCATGTTGATCTGATAAAGGACTGTGAAGCTTGGTTTTGCTGAGGTTAGCTGTTGTACTGAAGGCGTGTTTGGTTACATGTCAGCAAACAGTTGTAATAAGACAGTTGCAGCAGGCTATTCTCGATATCGGCGTGACGTCACGCACCACGTGATCTTCCTTAGTTACCAGGCCGGAGCGGCAAACAATGTGGAAGGGACCGTAGCGACCGTGAAGGCTTGCACAGTTATTAAAACTTTTAGCGTTCTGTTGTGTAGCAGCACAAGTTTATTATTGGTCACTGGTGCCAGGTATGGCTCACCAGTATCAGGATGGGCTGAAGCCTGAAGCTTTTAGCAAGATATAAGGCAAAGCTTAACATCGTCGGACTGGATTTGTGTCCATACAAGCACACAGCTGATTGGCTAAATAATCCAAAACAATGGCCTAGTTTGGGATACCCATATGTGTACCACTATCTCATCAAAGCTCTTGGTAAGTACAAATATTATCATAAAAGGTGTCTATTTAAAAAATTTCATTTGACGAACGCAGTTTTATTAAAATGAGGACGCTAACAAGCTAGCGTTAGCTCGCCTGATAGTGCTTGTTTGTTACCACGCTTAAAGGAACAGGCTCATATCCTGGCACGCCAGACTGTCTCTCCATGGTCAGAGATACATGGGGAAACATGGGTCTCTTTATGTCTTTATATGTGTGTAATACATAAAGTCAGTCTGGCATGCTAGGCTAACAGGCTCAGCTCACATCCACCCATATAGTCTGGAAACGGAAATGGCAGCTCTAAACTTTCCTTTCTTACCTGTTACAAAGTGTGCAGAACAAACATATGTGTAGTCCGATTTCGGTAGCCACAGTTTTCCCGGTGTTCTGCTGTCGGCGGTTCTGTTTATTGCCAACAGCCACTTTCTCCTCCTCTCTGGTTCAGTAGCCTCGCTTGGTATCATATAAAAGGACAAGTGAGACTGTTGAGCTACATTGTTGGTGCAGTGTTGAACACACAACAATTCTTCACCATAGTTTTATATATCTATATCTCTCAATCTATAACAAATACGGAGCAAGAACAAGCTCCACACAAACGCTCCGCCTGCAGCACTGTCCGTGATTGTTTGCCCCCTCGCACTGGTTACTAAGGGCCGCGCATACCCGAACGTGCGTAGTTCCCCGGATGTCCGTGGTCGAGAATCTGTGGGCAGTCGTTGAAGTTGGGTTGGAACACGTCTGTAGTGCGTAAATGTGTGCGTGAGAGAAAGAGAGAGAGAGAGAGAGAGAGAGAGAGAGAGAGAGAGAAAGAGAGAGAGTTGATGTAGAGCACTAAAAAAGTACAGTGGACCTGAAATTGATGTAACTGTGTATCAGAGGTGATGTTGCCTTTGCAGCTCTGCTAACTATTTAATCTGTATTATGCAAGTATTTGTCAGCCCACCCAACAAATTTCACCACCATCCGCCACTGCTTATGACAATGAATTTAACAAATAAAATGCTTAGTTATCAGCTTAATCAATCAATCGTTTCTCTGAACTGCAGATAAATGCATGCATTTGGGATTCTTGCAAAAGCTAGACTCCACACAAACTGTTCACATTTAAAATACACTTTTCTTCTATTCATTTAGCATTAATGGATCATAGGATTTGATCTGTATTAATTCATATGCAAAAACAACACGTCTACGATGTATTCATGATCTATCGATCCCATCATATTCAATTTGCTGCTGGTAAAAATAAATGAAGACTGGATTTAACGGTTCCCCCTTCAGCACCCTTCTGATAGCTGCTAGTCAGAAGTGCGACCTCCATCAGTGAGACCTCCACCTCTACAAAGCAGATCTTGGACTTGTTATTGAGGATGTTTACTGTCGACTCTTCTCCTGAGGTCGTTCCTTTGTGTCTCATCGAAGTTCAGATGCTTCCCATGAGTAGCAACTCAAAATGTCTGAGTGTTTTTCAGTCAGGGTAGTTCAACACCTTCCAAAAAGATTCAACTGGTTTAACTGATTCGATTGACGGATTGCTGGCCCTGGGCTTCGAATTAGCTGTTATTAGTGTCATCGTCTAATGAAAGGGGTTACAACCGACAAGAGGTATTGATTGTTTGGTATAAGGTGAAGTGAAAACCGTCTGTGCTCGACTGATCGGACCACATTTCATCACTTACAAACTGAGTTCAAGATTTTATTTCCCACCAGATAATCTTTGAAACTGGATTAAATCCCATGTGATAGTCTTGGCCTGTGACAAGATCGGTTGTTGGAGGATCTCTGCGTTCCTTCCTTACCAGACACCAATAATCATTTCCTCTCACCTCATTACCAGATTGTGTTCAGTCATTTGTGAAGATGCGTTATTCAGCTTTCTCCCAGCGTGGTAGCCTCTCTCTCCCACCTGGACTCTGGCACTTTTCAGGCACACAGCATGGTGTGGTGTCACTACACTTTACCTGAACATTCAGCATGTTTCCTTGAGAAAGTGACACATCACGTCTTGACCTTGAGTGTGGGGGACCTGGGTTTAAAAGAATGCTTTCAAATTCACATGAAAAACACAGTTAAATGGTCATAAATCCATTAAATGATTGGTGTTACTTTGTGATTGTCAGCTTTTTTGTGCTATAAATGAGCCACACATGACCGCCTAGACCAGGGTCTTCCCAACTTAACTGCACTTATATCTACTGTCTTCCCATGTGTTTTGATAAATTGCAGGCATAAGATCACTGAGGGGACGCGCTAGGAGAAATCAAAGCTGAACAAAAAGACACGTCCTCACAGTGACTGATGGCTTTCAGCAGCAGTTGAGGCGTGTTTGTGTGCCAGGAGTCTAAAATGGCACAGCAGGACCCTGGCATACAGCAGGCCCATATGTCAGCTCTGCAGGGGAATTTAATCTATGTCACCATGGCTAGGACAGGTGTGTGTGTGAGTGTATGTGTGTGTGTGTGTTTGCCCCTGTTACCTTGGTGTCCAAACACTGCAGGTAGAAAAAGATGTACTTGCGTTTGGCTCCAAACGGTTCGGAGCACAGGAAGGTTGAAACGATCCCTGAGGATGAACCAACAGGTCCAGCAAACATGTTGATTAAACTGTCAAAATGCAAAGACACGCCGGGTCACTGACCTGCCGCCTTCTGAGCTTCTGCTGCATCGAGTGTGACTTAAACTCATTCTAGAAAAAAATGACAGAATGGGACAAGGGCTACGTGACTCCTCTCCGCTGGAAAGAAAAGTTTTCCCCCATTTTATTATTTGTATACAACCCCCATTATGATGCTCTTGGGAATTTTATACAGACCCCCTCCAACATGAACAGATTTTCCTGAAATTGGCATTTACTGTTCTTATTTCTTTTGCTTGGATAAAAAACATGGATGTGCGAAGTGACTCCAGATTTGAGGCAGTGTTCAATCATGGCTTTCATGCCATTGTCGCTCATCAAAGCCATCCGCTGCTGAAACTCTCCGAAAGCTTAACCAAACCATCTGCTCATGACACAGTGACGGGCACGGAGAGAGATAATCCTGCACTGCTGCTTGTCACCGGATCACCAATATGCCAGCAGAGAAAACATGAAAGCCACGAGCACCAAGCTGTGATCTTCATCCTCCGCCGGTGGACAGGCTAACCTTTATGTGTGATCCTCAAATTAACTCCTCAAGCAAACCGATGTGGAACGAGGAGACATCGAGCAAGACACACTCCAAGAATGGGTCCACATTTATATGTGAATGTGACCAGGATTTCTAAATTATCAAATCTGTGACCAACTTTATAGTTCAAATGTGACAACAAAGTCATCTCAAGTTCCTTGAATCCGTCTACCGAGAGAAACCCAATTATTTCATGTTCGCAAGTGTGGAGGATGGTGAAAAGAAAAGAAAAAAGTCCTCACTTTAACAGGAAGAAGCTTCAGTAGAACCAAGAGGTAGAGATTTTTACTGTTCCGGTTGAGTTTTTTTAATTTTATTTCATTTTTTAGCAGTTTTCAAAAAGCGGTGTTTTCAGAGGCTCGAAGCAACGTTGTTGTTTAAACAAACATCCAAAACACGTCAGAAGAACTTCAAAATGTTTTCACGTAAATGAGGCCTGAGCTCTTTAAGGTGCAGTAGGAATCAGCACTCTTGCCTCGCTGAGTTTGTATGTTCTCCCTGTGCTTGTTGGAGTTTTCTCCCACAATGGAAAAAAAAAAAAAAAGGTGACTTTCAAATGGACTGCTTATGACTGCAGCCAGCCAAGACTGTCCCTGTCAACACGTTGAGTTGTCTGGAGTCGGTTCTCCACCACCCTAAACCTGATGTTCAGAGATGGATGGATGAGGGTTCACCATGGAGGAACTGAAATCCACAAAAAAAACCCCAAAATAAACTGATAGAAACATTGGTCAAAATCAAAGCATTCTTTGGAATAGTCCTGAATTTTGATCTTAAATAAAGTACGATTTGTGTCTTTTTTCCCCCGGTGGTGCTTATTTCACCTCAGCATCAAACAAGATGTAAAAGAGAGTGATTCCTGATGTCAGGATCTTTAACTGTGGCTTGTATACGCCTCAGAAACCAGCCAGAGCGGCCTGAACAGAGGACAAGCACCATTGACTGCCTAACTACCTGAACGCCAATCACACAGTCACTCTGCTGTGACACAGGAGATGCAATGTTTTCTTCTGTCAGTGGAAGATGGAGTTTGAATAGATGTTATTGGCTCTAAACCAGAAAATATGTGCATTTCCATCTGCCTTTAACAAGGTGCAGCGAGTCTTTTTTCCTGCTTCGAGCCCGTGGATGTCCTTGACAATTAACACATACTATACTGGTTCAAAAAACATAAACAAACCAAACACACACACATGAAATAAAAAACACCACATCAGGTAGACGTTCTGTTCGCTTCTATGAATGATTTCGTTCATTATTCACATGGGAGATGGGTGTAGGACGTATTTTCCAGTGTCATAAACTCATGTGTTGTTATGTAATCTGATTGGACCGTTTCTCTCTTCATATCTTCTACTTCTTGCAGTCTAATGATATTGCAATTATGCATAGCTATTACCTGAAAGCAAATGAGGCACATCAGGAAAATGTATCGGTGTTAGAGGTGTCACTGTTAGTGCATGTGATTATGTTATACAAGGGATGAGCAAAACATTATGACGTTGTCCGAATGCAACACAAAGATTTTAAATATCTTTGCTGTCAACTTCAATATAAATGTCTTTTCGATATTATTAAAGAGGTCCTAAATCAGAAAAAATACCTTTATTTGCAAAGATGTTTATCATTTCACATTTATTTTATTGTAATTGTGAAATTTCCTACTTTCAACTCCAACAGTTGACATGTAAAGAAGAGTGTTCATGTGTTTAGATCAAGATGCACTGATATTCCTCAAACTGAGGTGCACGAGAGATGAATCTTGCTATATTCCTCAGGATGACTGTGTTATGGGTCCCTCAGCCCTATTTTTACTCAGCCTGAGGATTAGGTGCATGCATTGGAGACTTTATGTCCTTTTTGACAGGAGGGTTATTGAATACTGGTTTACTGCAGCTTGGCAGACAATCTTGAATGCAGGCTTGAGATAAGAAGTAAAAATGTTGAGTTGTAGACGTGGACACAAAATGCCCTCATATTTCAGTTCTGTGAGGAAAGTGATTGAAATGTATTTCTTGTGTAAATGCAGTGACGTCAAATAGCTACAGCGAGATGACAATCGGCGTTGGATTTCTTTTCAACGATTATTCTGTAGAAGATACAACCTTCATAACCACAACTGACAATGCGTTCATAAGAGTCTAAAAAAAGCTCACGGCGCCTATTTTCCCCGAGTCATGCTGCTGAAATGTGCGATCAGGGCTCTGGGTAGCAGCAGTCTCACAGTAAAGACGGAGCATTAATTTTGTTAGCACGATGCAAAAATAGAAAATAACAACAAAAAATAATTAGCATAAAAATGATGAGACAATAAGCAGAAGATGAAGGAGAGGAGGAATTAGGCCAGAGATGAGTTCAGCAGTTCTGATAAAGGGGAAGCTCGTGTTTCCTCCTCTCTCTCTTTTAATCAGGCCACAGCAGTCCGGACTCCCCCAGCAGTTTGTGCATGTGTGTGTCCTGTATTTGAATGTGCACATGTACTGCGCGTGTGGGTCACAGGTCACCCTTGTCTAACCCACTTTTGTCGAGGTGATTTATTCGACGACAAGTAAGAGTCCCGGTGAAGACCAGCCTGTAATGACGCGCCGTGTCAGGGGAGGAGAATAAAGGAGCGAGGAAATAAGTCAGGAAAAGGAGATGAGAAATCTTTACCAAAGCTCAATTTTTTCCCCCACTCAGACTGACTTGATTAGCACTCCGTTCGCTCCCTCTGTCATATTTCTTTAACGTCTCCGCCAAGAGTCAATTAGAAAAATGAGAGTAAACGTCACTGGGAAACAAGCCCCCCACTAATGCAATCAGACACACCGGTACTCACTCTGCAGCCTTCTCCGAGTCTCTTCCTCTCACAAACACACACACACACACCTAAACACAGACGGCATCAGCTGCAGGATGTTGCCATTCTGCAAACAAAGTCATCTAAATATAGTCAAACCGTTGTGCTCTTTGCGTCGATATATGGACATTCGTCCAAGTATAGCAACAAAACGTGTGTGTTTTCCATTTTTCTCCCATCCTGCGCGGCTTTATGAACCATCACAGACGTTAGAAATCAAAGTTACTCTCACATCACAAACACATTCTCCTCCGAGTGCACCCTCCAAACACATCTGAACTGCTGCTTGGGATGACACACTGTTTAAAATGATTAAAGCGGATTATCTGTCGAGGCTGAAGGTGATGATAACGCGACAACAGAGTCCGGATCTCTGCGAGATGAAAGCTAACAGCCGGAGAGGGGATCTGAAAGACAATGGAAAGGATATTGTAACTATGCCATTAAGAAGATACAAAGTATTAAGAAATAATGCAGTTGTGACAGCCGCGTTCCTGCATGAATGCACATCGTGGGAATGAATAACGTCTTAGGTTTGTGTGTAATCTACCTTCATACGTGCCAAAATAACCTGTCAAAATGTGTGAAAGGAGCCGACGTCCTGCAACGTGTGATGACGTGTGTTTTAATGTTAATGGTATTATGCACCGACTGTGTCAGAGTCAAGTAAATTACCCCTTCTGTCAGAGAAAGATCAGAAAGGAGATTTTTGAGGGAAAAATAAAATGTATGTATTCCAATTTCAAATGCAGCCATGGATTATATCTAATTGTTCCTTATATTTTATGAATTTCTTGATAAAAATTCTAATTTCTATTGGAAATACATTTGTAGGTTTCTCTTGGTGTGATATTCTCAGACATTTTCAACATCCAGCGAGCAATTTTTGAGACAGGAACTGATCTTTATAATGTGAGTATCATGCCGAATTGCACAATGAAGCAAATCAAGCCACAGTCGAGCCACAGTGACCTGAACTAACACGGAGCTGTTAGTGATTGCAGGGACGGGGGGCTACGCTGACACAATGATGCAAGGATAACCAGTTTGGCCAAAGTTTTTTTTTCTTTTTCAGAGTTTATTTTCTAATATAAATGCCCCATGAAGTTCATAATACAGGAAAAAAAAAACCTTGATATTCTTTATATAGATGACTTGAATATTCCAAAGAAACTAGTGTAAAGAAATAGATACAGTTGTGAAGTGAATCCCTCTATAGCAGGGGTGGGGAACCCTGGTCCTGGAGGGCCGCAAAGCTGCATGTTTTACATGTCTCCCTGCTTCAACACAGCTGATTGCAATGAGGCTCGTTATCCGGCTTTCTGCTGGACTTGGCCATGAATCTTGATTCGATTCAGGTGTGTTGAAGCAGGGAGACATGGAAAACATGCAGGTTTGCGGCCCTCCAGGACCAGGGTTCCCCACCCCTGCTCTATAGAAATGATTTAATTTTAGAACAGCATAATAACAAGAACATCAACAAGAAAATCTGGGTTTGATTCCAAGCAAGAGTTCCTGAACTGTTTGCGCTTGCAAGCATGCAACATACATTCAAATGCAGCAAGCAAACGTGGACGGGTGGTTGGTGTTTTTCAAGCTTTGGTGTACTTTTAAATGCAGAGAAAATGAAATTCCTAAAACTCAGATCCACTCTTTTTCATATTAATAACCTGAAATCCTCATTTGTGAAGACAAAAAGTGCGTAACGTGCTTCTATTGCAAACGCATGTTATTGGCAGTTAGAGACTCTCGATCAGTGGACACATGCCAAGAGGAGGCGCCTATCAGACCATCATCCATGTCAGGGCGGCTGTAACATTTCCGAAGGCTGAGACAGATCAGGAGGATGAAGGCACTTTAACCTTTTCAGCGGTGGCGGCAGAGGAACGTGATGGATTGTTTGCCGGGGCTGTGCGGTGTGAAGCGTTCCCGGAGCAGGAGTGACGGCAGAAACTCCAGAAGAGGAACAGCGTGTGTGGTGATACTGTCCATGTTGATACTTGTTAGTTTCTCAATGGAAAAGAACTCGCAGAAAGCTTCAGTTTTAGACAGCATCTTTTATTTACTCCCGTCTCTCAGCTCTATTCTTAGTCTTCAACACCAGGAAATATGAACAAACAGATAAAATCAGGTTGGAGCATTGTGTTACTGTGTTATTTAAACATTAAAACATGCAAGGTCAGTGCTGGCAAATTATTCATACCTTAAATGAAGATAGCGCTTGAAATCGCTCGGCGTATGCAACTTTTATAAGCTGCCAGCCTGATTACCTGCTGAACTGACTTTTTGCCCGTGTTTCTTTTACAGCTACTGGCAGGCGTCGCAAGAAGTCAGCCAAGGAGGGGCATGGAGTTTAACAAACATGAACTCCCATGCTCAGCATCTCGTGCCGCTCATACCGGCGCAAGAAAGAAAGCGTGTTTACGCTGATGTGAAAAGAGCTCATGTTGAGACTGTAGTGGTGTTTTATTCCAGCCACATCTTATAGCTGCGGGTTTTCCTCTCGGGAAGGTCCAGGAATCGTCAGGCACGAGGCCTCGGGACGACATCCATCACCCGGTCTGGGAGATGTATGTGTGACTCCACAGATGTGAGACTGAGAGACGACTCTCCCGAGAGCCAGAAGAAGAAGAAGAAGAAGAAGAAAAAAAGATTGATATGAAAGTAGCAAAGGGAAATCTTATCCAGATGAACAGTGAGGCATCATGTAGAAATACAACCCCAAATCTATTGTCTCTCCAGAAAGTCATGGTCAGTATTCTTCTGTTTGACTGCAGGCAGTGACCAACATGCATGACTAAAGTCAAGGTAAAAAATGTGCCAATTGTGTCAATTAATTTTGTGTCAATTCATTTCAATTAAGCACGACTGACTGGATGCCATCAGGCATTCAGCATCAACTGAAAGGCCGTCATGTCAAATCTGGTGAAATAATGGCATCAAATAACCTCAAAAATAACTGGTCTGAAATAAAAAATGGAAAAAAAAAAAAAAAACATCATCATAGCTGTTTTTTATTTGTGCTGAAAGTTTACATGTGCCCTTTCTGTCTGGCTTGAGAGCTGAATTATCACCCAGCACTTTCTGCAACATTGTTGAAGCCCAAGATTTAAAGTGAGCAAATCAAAACTAAAAGCAGACATTTGCTGTTGTTTCCACCAACCACACATTTTTGTGTGAAAAATCACGGAAGAGCACAACAATGTGCAACGGTACTTTTATGTAAAATTGGCAATAACACTATTGTGTTTATCTTTGTCAGTAAATACTGACAGAATCATGGGATGATAGCAGTAAATGAGCAAAAACATAATCACATCACGGAAATATAGCTATAACTACTGCTGAAATTAGTTTTCCTTGAAGAAAAACTATGTTAACACAAATAAGTCAATTTATTGTTCATTATATGCATAAAATCATTTCTTTTTTTGATTGTTTGCCAGCCTAGAGATACATTTGTAGCTTGACTTAACAGGAGCAAATTATCTTTGCAAGAAATCAACCTGCGGTTAGCTAAACTGGTGCCGATAGATGAAAGAGGGAATATCAAGTCAAATCCTCCTGGAAAATTGCACGAGAAAAGCTTGCAGTATGCAGATAAGAGAGAGAGAAAATACCTTCCATGGTGAATCAACATAACAAAACTTGAAGCACCAAGAAAGAAAATCTATTCAAAAACTGCAACAATGCACAATTTCTGAGGACTAAGTGACCGGAACATTTCTAGGAATCCTAAAAATGCCCCGAGACCAAAGAAAGAAAAAAAATAAAAAAAGAAAGAGCTACCAGTGCTGTTCAGGGAGATTCAACAGTAACATTTTAGTATTATCATTATCCAATTACATAGCTGATTGAACTTGAAGCTCTTTCTCATGTCAGCCCGCTTCCCCGTTGCCATGCCAAGTTAAAATAGGCCAGCATTAAACGAAAACATTCGAGGTAGTGGAGCACATCTGTACTCCAATAAGATCCCTGCTGTATTGAATAATACGTCTCTCTTTTTTTATCGTTTGGAAAAATGCCCTTGCCTCTGTGAAAAGCAGAAATTAATATCAACCTCATCAAGAAGCTGACAATCTTTCAACACAAGGGCGTCAAACACATTTTCATTCAGGGGACACACACAACCCGGGCTGGCCGGATTGGAGCATCTTACGGACCCGTTTTGGCCCACGGGCCTTATGTTTGACACCTGTGTTTTATCAAATTCTCACGACAACAAGAGATAAAAAAGATCTTGACAGGAAAAACTCTGCCTAAGTTGTTCTATTTTTGAGTATCTGCTTAAGCATCCGCTCTGTACCCGTGGAATTACAAGTGTCCTCAAATCAACCGGGGCAGAAAATCTATTACCGAATGTATCCTCCTCAGCACTTTCTTTATTTCCAGCCTCAATCTAAACTCATTGTTCAAATTACAGCGGGCTGGTATTCCAGGTGCTTTAGATGAGTTGTCGTATCCAATTCTCTGTGTGTTATTGTCAAGGTTAATGCCAGAAATCTTGATTAGCACTCAGTGTCGGGACCTTCGGGGCAAACTTCCACCCCTCATTTAATGTGTCAAGTTGATTCAGGGGCCGATGATCAGACTTTAAATGCAAAAAAAAAAAAAAAAAAAAAAGTCTTCACAAAAATGTAGGCAGTGGTGTGTTGAATCATTTTCCCAATGTGCAATATTCGTCATGAACTAGAGCTCATTATGAAAGCAATTTCTCTCTAACTAGGCCACAAATGAGACACTTCTTTAGAGTTTTCTTTCATTTGGACACAGCCGAAAACCCATGAAGAGAAAGTTTGTCCCTTACTGTGGCTGTGTGTGTGTGTGTGTGTGTGTGTGTGTGTGTGTGTGTGTGTGTGTGTGTGTGTGTGTGTGTGTGTGTGTGTGTGTGCGCAGACCGGCCTTCAGATTATGGATTTAGTTTTTGTCTGTTGTTTGTCCTTCAAACTCCTCAAACTCCGCCACTTAGTCCCTCAACTCCCTCATTCTCAGCGCTTTCTGCACCACAACAAAAGAGTGGTCAGCTATTAAAGTTTGCATTAGTCATGCTGAGCTTCTTTCCAACAAGGAAATAATAACTTAGCTTAACACAGGGTCACCAGACACAAGCTCAATTATGAACTCCTATAAATCAAAAAGTGAAATTGCTGTCAGGAAAGAAAAACCCCAAATAAGAGCTGCCTCGTCGGCTTTTTCTCCCCGTGTTGCTGAGCAATTTGTCAGTTACAGCAGGTCTGTGCCGAAAGACGTTTCTGTATTTCAGCATTAGAGTAAAAATAGGAGGAAGAGTTCAGCTGGTCAGTCTGGCAGACCTGCACATAATGAGCAGGGATTAAAATAGGCTCATAGACGCCCCTCTTCCTGTGTGGTGCATTGTTTTATTTATTTATTTATTTTTTTACCTGCACTATGCAAATGAAGACATGTAGAAAACAGCACCAAAGTCAGATTCGGCCCGGGATGACAGCAGCTCCGCAGAAAATCACAGCGAAATGACTTTCACTTGAAGAGAAGGCAAAGCCAAGCAAGTTCATTAATATCCAAAACACAACTCACACACCGAGGCAGTTTCAAAGTGTCTCCATTAATTATTGAACATAACTGAGTTAAAAATTAAATAAATGCTGTTTTCGAGATGAAAACCACTCCAGTGATATATTAGGCAAAGTGGAGCAATCTGTGAGGTCAGATTTCCTTCTGACGTCAAAGGAAGCTTCCCCTCCAGTAAGATTCAGCAGCACACACTTTGTTTTGACTTTGTTAGTTTACCTGCCAACAGGCTAAATATATACACTCTTGCAAAAACACAATAAGTCTCTGAATATTTAATTGCAAGCTAATACCCCGTAATACAGTCTAACAAGCAAATGCCTGGAATAGAAATTCCACTAAATGCAATCAGTGGTGTAATTATGCTCGGTGTTAACATGCCCTTTCTTTAAAAATCTGGTCTGGTAAATGAATAATGGCATTTTACTAATCTGAACCTCATTAAGTTATATAATTAAACCTCATGAAGTAAATATGGGCTGAAAACCGAAGCTGATGTTATGTGGTGATCACCGGCTGATCCAGTTACCAACAGTTACCGACGAAGGAGACTACAAATAACCTCCCTGTAAGGGAAACACTTTTAGCTCAACATCGTGTTTGCTGTGTGGACGTTATGGGTCACCAGCAGATATTTGCTCAAACTGAGCAAACTGCCACACAAGCTTCAGTCGCACCTGGCTGCCTCTGAAGATTTACAAGCGCAAAACACCCAAATGAAAACAATTCCGCCAAATAAATAAGGTCCAACACACAATAATTACAAGTAAATGAGGCCAAAGCTGCAGAACATGTAGCTCTTGGGCTAAAAGTGCTCCGATCCAGGCCGATTTGTGCACGGTTGTAGTGAGACAGGTAGACGGTGCAGTGACGGATGCTCACTGTCGTATTGCTAGTGAATTAGTATGAAGGCATGCTTCCACACTTCTTGCGGCTTCATCTCTCTCAGGGTTGCGGCTGGAGGAGCTGATTCCAGATGACTGTGGGTGAAGTCGGTTTACACCCTGCGCAGGTCGCCAGCCCATCGCAGGACAAACACACTCACATTCAAACCTTTGAGCAGAGCCGGATGACTCACCAGTCAATACAGGCAAATTTAAAGAGTGCTGTGGCATCCAGGGTGTGTCATAAAATGAAAAAAAGAGAAAAAAAATTACCTTCAATATAAAAGTCGTTGTTGGTATTAACTCCTAAAATGGAAAAGCTCACATTGATCCCAATGTAAGCAATGCCTAATTACTACAAATGATACTAAAGCTGTGCTTTTATATATATTTTATGTATTTTATTTAGTTTTTACATCTACTTTTTACATAGTGTAAATGTAGCTTATGTACAGCAATATATGCAAAGTGTGGTTATCTAGATTGCTTGAAGTTGATTATTTACTGTATTTTTTTGCGTTTTTGTATTTTGCAATAATTGTATTTATAGTTTTTATATTCATTTGTAATTCATTTGTAATTTGCTTGTGTGACACTTGGGTGACACGATCTTTTACATTAAGGGGGCTGTATCATGCAAAATTCACTTTTTGTATGTTTTAGCCTTGTTATATAGTTATGTACTCACCAAAAACACCCCCAAAGCATTTTTTTCCTTCGTGCCTGTGTGTTTGAGCTTTTCTCCTGTTTCTGCTGCTCAGAGAGGCAGCCCCTCCCGCACCCGTGAAAACACTCTGTTTTCCCACGTTCACGTCACACGGTGAAGATGGCTCCCCTGAGCCCCCCTCCCGCAGGCCCTCGGCAATCAGCGTTGCTGCTTTTTTTCTAACTCTGATTACAGAGATAAACTTTAACCATCGTCTGAAAGCAACAATCAAGCAAGAGCAAGAGTCTGAAGGGACTGCGCTTGGTGAGTTTCTCACAGGAAAAGACGTTTTCGCGTGTCTTTGTTTGTAGAGAAGCTAGAGCTAAAGCGCTAAAGCTAGCCAGCGTATTTGTTTTGAAGCGCTGATTGGTTGAAGTTCGCTGTCAATCAAAGTCCACAGGGGGAGAGGCAGGATTTTCAGTGAAACAGAACGTTTTCTCTTCCGGGTTTCAGAATTAGCCCCAGAAAATCTTTTATTTCACACAAAATTACTTTTTCTTAGCGCCAAAAATAAACTATTACCATGTTAATGCCATTTCTAGGGTTTGGACTAGCTAAAAAAGCATGATACAGCCCCTTTAAAGACAGTGGTAAAAACAACCCTAATCATTTTCTTTTGAAAGCATATGTAAAACTAGAAATTGGTACTCAGAGAGCGCAGACCTCCGCCACAGCTCAAATCAGTCACCAACAACCGTAAGAACACCATATCGCACAACATTGTGATTGGGGGGGGTGTGATCGCAGCAGAGCGCTGCAGCGTGCGGTGCCTCTCTCTGTCGCCCTGTCGCCCTCTCTCCCTGTGTGTGTGTGTGTGTTCATCTGAAAAGGAAAACCGAAAAGTGACATAATTTATGTTATTTTACTTCATTTCAATTCGAAAATTGACTGGATTCTGTCGTATTTTCTGTTCCAGACTTCCTGTGTGGTGCGATCTGCTCTGTCCAGCTTTACAACTGGCGGTGCACGGCGCGCAGCTCGTGGAGAAAATAGAGAGGAGCAGAGCGACCGCGGTCCACGGCGCGAGCCGCTACGGACGCCGCAGTCCCCCGCGTGTCCTGTATGAACCGTCAGATAGGTTAACAGTTGCGCCGATCTGACAGTCGGTGCGCGGCGCTTCTCACTTCCGCGTTGGAGGCGGAGGCCTATCTGTCAATGATAAAGAATCCTTTAAAAAATTCCTGGATCCAGACAGTGATCCGGATCATCACCAAAATTTCATCAATTCTAAGTTAGCCCAAGACCCACCTTTCCACAAAGTTTCATTGCAATCTGTCAATTACTTTTTCCGGGATCTTGCTAACAAACCAACCAACCAACCAACCAACCAACCAACCAACCAACCAACAAACCGACATGATTACATAACCTCCTGGCGGAGGTAACAAACCGTATTGCAGAGGGCATCACATTGAGTCGGGCCGGCTCTGCTGCTGAAGTCGTCAACCTCAAATGCATATCGTAGGACTGTGGATGAAATCTGAAGTAAATGAGGAAAACAGAAAATAAAACTATACTGCAAACTCCACCGAGGGTCACCCAGACTGGAACGGGATACACTCTTGCTGTAAGGCAGGAACACAAACCACTGCAACACAGGTGAATCAGTGAGGATTTATTATTAGAATCATGCAGTATGAATAAAGTCCGCACAGCAAGTTGGATCTTGAATGATCACTTTATGTTTTTGTCTAAATTCTACTTAAAATTATCTCTTAAAGCAAGGATGAGGGAATGTGGGAATGTTTTGCAGCTTAAAAGGAAAAATTCTGGCTGCACGTCTTCTTTCAGCTTGCCTATAATAAACCGGTTACCTAAGACCAACATGTCCATTTCGTCATGCGTGGAAAATTACTGAGGGAAAAAAAACAAAACAAAAAAAAAAACCTGCTTTTGCTTCATAAGGCATAAAACCAGAGAGGCAGCAGGGACAAGGCTGAAATAAACAACATTTAAACCTTTTAGCTTTCAAGGTGAGCATCCATTCTCTCTTACAGTGCACTAAATTACTTGCAGAGAATACGCCGACATTTAGGGACAGAAAACAATTCAGAGGAGGAAAGCTCACATGGTGAGGAACTGTTTTCATATATGCTGCTGACACATTCCATAAAGATAATTACAGTGCACTTTGTCAAATTAGACAAAGGTTGAGAAAAGCTCTGCAGCCCTGCAACCAATATATTCTATGACATCTTTTCACTTAAGAGAGAGCAACCGCAAGCTGGGGCTATTTGACAACACAGCAGGTGCTATGAAAAGTGGATTGCTGCCTGAGGAAGCGTTTCCCTTTTTTCATGTGCATTACCAAATGTTCCCGTGGGTAATATTTCAGTAAATATAGCCTAAAGATATGGTACTCGATGTTGGTCTTCACGACGAAAAGCCGACTTTTTCCATTTAAATGGTGCCATTTCTGCCTAAACACCGCTGTTCAATCAAAGAACAACAAACCGATTCACATCCTGAGGCCCCTCAGAACGTGTTTGTATAGAAATGTGACAAATATTTTATGAAGCAGAAATATTAGAGTGAAAGCTTCAAGGACTACTAACAGTGCAGAATCTAATAGAAAACCACACAAAGTGATGCTGGCTTAAATCATGTAAGCGTGTTGAAAGTAGATATAGTACAATAGAAATGTGTTTCACCTCCGTTATGTAAAGATAAAAACTGTGATAATAAACAGTGAAAATCAAGGTAAATGCGGACGTGGAGATCTTAGGCAGTAGATCCTAAAGTGAAGGTTTGCTCACTTGGAATCACAGTATTTTAATAAAACATATTGTAGCTTTGTAATAAAGAGTTGACCTCCACAGAGCCAGCTGCTGCACCAAACATGTTTCAAACATGAGAGATCGATCTGTCCATACATTGGAATGAGAAAGAGAGAAAAAAAAAAATCAACCTTCAAATGTTCAAAAAAATGTTTTCGAAGCTTTTTTTAAGGGAGTAACATTCTTGACCTCCATGACTCAAAGCTGAGGGATCAATTTTGTCAAACTTCATTGCTGCACAGCAGAGGGAACTTTTACCACTTCATCCTATCAGTGATAAAGCGATGATCCAACACAGTGACCACATTGTTCTCTGCGGTGGTTTTCTTTCAGCCCTGAATCATCACAATGTAATCATGTAAATTTTAAAACCTTCATGAGAGGAAACGTTTTGACAGCGTGTCAGTTCTCCAGTCATCTCACTGAAGCCAACAGTGAAACAGAAAATAAACCATCAGTGCCCTGAAAGTGCTTTCAAAATGACATTGTCATTAATTATACCAGCGCTTTTCTTCGGTGATATATGAATATGTAACACAAAAATAGTTGTGCAGAAAGTCTGATAAACGTGGATTTCTGTCAAATAAATAAATTAAAAAAAAGAGTCTCAGCTTGTTTCTGCAAATTCGTAGTGTCATGGAGGTGAAAATGATTTGTAGTTTCTTGATCAGTGAAGCAGAGGGTGATCTGATCTTTGACGGGCTGATTCTAATCAGGACTGATAAACTAAAGCTGTGCTAAAAAAGGCTCTCCATTCTGTTTGAGCACAGTTACACATGCAGTACAAAAACACTTTGAGAGCAGCTCAAACTGAATGAACCCACGTTCATGTTAACCTCCTGTTTTTTTTATCCAGACTTCTGTTTTGCTGACTTTGTTTTCCTAATAAAGCAGCATAATTAACACGGCTCCAAAGCGAATTAGTCCAGCAGCAGTTTGCTGTGAAGTGAAACTACTTTAACCATGTATTTGTATTAAAACTGACTGAATGTATTTATTTTGTCAGTCTCATGTTCCCTTCTATAGAAATTTGTCTTCTTTCAACATTTTCCTGTTTAGAATTGTCACAGTGGATCATCCTCTCCTAATCCCGTCTCGTAAATCCTCCTCCCTCACACCAATAACCTGCATGTCCTCCCTCGTGGTATCCATGAACCTCCTCAATGGCCTTCTTCCTCCTATTGACTAGCAACTCTGATCTCAGCCTTGTTTTCATCTGTTCAACTTACATGACTCTCTCTCACTTTCACTGTCCAACCTGAGCTTTTCCTCACATTCTCATTCTTAACTGTCTTTTCTGCTGGGTTAAAGTGAACAGCAACGGGAGATACAGAGAGGAAAATATCCACTTTCAGCAGGATTCAGTAATTTCCTCATATTTGATCATGCTCAGTGTTTTCATGCACAATAATAAACTTGTTCTCTGGCATGTAGTTTGAGAAATCAGTTTAAATAACACTCCAGTTTTAATGGCTTCATCCTTTTATGTGCCCCATGCAACAAAAGCGCACTGTTTTGGGTTCCATCGTCATCATGTGAAAATACATGTTCGTGCGTCATGTTGTGTGTTTCAACAAGCTCAGTGTGCATCTGGAAGCAAACTTTGCCAGTCTCTTTTTAAATGTTAAGAAATCAGAAATGCAATAAGGCGCGGCTTTCTGGTTTTACACAACACAACAACACACACGTTAACACACACAGAGGGGACGATGAGGCAGTTCAGCCTGCGGGCTGCAAAAAAAAGATGGTCCAGCTTCCAGCATATGTGTAGCATAACTATTTACTACAGCCTGGTGCACACGCACAGTATCAGCATTTTCAAAAAGCTGACTTCCCCCTTTTCAGCAGAAACAGCGTCGACTTCCAGGGTGGAACTTTTTGACACCAAAAATGCATTGAAAGCTCTCCGTTGTCATGTCAACGGGGACTTGAGACTTCTGCTGCAGAAACACTTTCTCACCACATCGACACATCGAGCCACATTGTTACTCTGCTTGCAGCAGAACTCTACTGTTGCGTAATTTGCTTTGCAAAACATCTCTTTACCTACTTATCTTCTGTACTTGTGTGGTGGACAGACTAAACTGCAAATACTGCAACTATGTCTCTAAGCCAAACTATCCAGGAATAACATGGAAACTACAAAAAAAAAAAAAAAAAAATCATTCTACAGATTCAAACCTTTGCTTTTGTCAACCTTACTGCAGACTACAAGAACATAATAATCACCTATGTTTGTTACTATTGCAGATTCTAAAGGGATTCCATGATTCAATGCTGGTGAAAACCAAACCAATCTGCTTTCAAACGAGTGCCGACAGACCTCAGTCACCTGACAGGAAAGCAGAAATGAAATATTTCCTGAGCCCGCCGTGAAATAATTTCTCTTTAATCTCACTAGCAGCGAAAGTACGAAGAAACCCTCCTGAGACTTTAAAACAAAGAACAATTTTCTCCCTTTTTACATTTCTGAGCCGAATGCAGAGTATGAGAGCCTTTAAGAAATTATGTTCCCATGCAGGCAGTGAAATACAATCCCTTTTGAAAAATGGCAAAAGCGCCTTTTATCTTTAAATAGGCTTTTGACTTCAATAGGATTTCTCTTATTCCATTCTTTTTCCCCTATTAACTTTCTTGAAAAAAATTTAATTCACTGTGACCTCAGTGCAGCTGGAAGCAGTACAAAGCTGATTTATTGATTTTGATCTGAAATCTACCTCTTATATATTAATAAATGCCCCAAATAACACTTTTTTTTTTTTTTTTGCAGAGGAATGCAGGCTGGAGTGTCTATAATGATGCAACTATTAGCTTCACGTCTGTGTGCAGAACACAGAAAGGATATGTGGGATAATATCTCATCTTCAGCAGATCCTAGCTATGGCCAAAGACGGGGTGCATGCTGGGAAATCAGCCGGTCTGTCAGGGTGCAACAACAGAGAGCCAATCATACACTTTCACATCTAAGAGTCAAAATGACCCAGATGATGACGGGCGAAGGCAGAGCTACAAACCACCAGAGGAAGGCAGAAGAGAGAGACAGGAATATCAACAAATAAAGAACAAGGAAGGAACATGAGCAGGAGCTTCACACAGTCGGCATGTAGAACAACTGATATTCTACATACCTGACCAGCTGGTCACTTTTTAATGTGCTGCTGTGTTTGATTATTGGTACTGTTCACATAATTTGATCTTTAATCTTTTGCAAATTACAGTAACAGACTTTCTCATAAATGTACAAACCTGCTTCAATATGCTCCAACTTTACTTAAAATAAAAAAACAAGAGCTGAAAATATGTGACAGGTTAAACTTTCAGCTTCTTGAGTGCTGCTTTAATCAAGTCAACTGTTTTGTAAGACAAGCCTTTCCCTTAATCCCTCCAATGACAGCCCCCTGCCTCCACCGCCGCCACGCAGACATTTCTAAAAGGGACAAGTCACCAAACTAAAATGTTCACTGACAACTTAATTTGTTTTTCCCACCGATATATCCAATCTTATAATGCTTGGTCATTGTGAGCGCTTTGTTGTCTGTTTTTATTTTGTGCGTAAGCCACCTACAGCACCAGATTAGATTTAGGAAAGCTCTTCTGGTCTTCTGTATTTAATTAAGTGGAATGAAAACGCTAAAGACAGGGCTGAGGATACAATCTTCAGACTCGCTTGCAACAATCCAAACATCTCTTTTATTGACTTAAAAAAGAAAGTCTTTAATCGCCCTGGTTCGGAATTTTATCACAATGCTGGTGGGGAAACATTTTAATATTGTGCCAACTTCATTTAGATTAAACATTGTGAGAAGCACACAGCAAATATTTTGGTTATTTTCATGACATTTTACCAGAACAACATCAAAATTGCTCTTATTTCATTAGTGGGATTAGTTTACATTTCTCACAATCTAGGTTGCTGTTTACATGACAACATTTTCAAGGAAAAATGGAAGTTCTCTGTTGTATATTGTGTGAGAGTCAATGGAAAAAACAACTTTTTGAAAATTACTGGTGGATCTTTGCAAAACGTTTGGCTTGGTTTCATGTTTCTTGACTGTCATCATTCAACTTTACTGTCTGTTGTCTGTTCATATGTTGAAGGCACGCTTCTTGTTTCCTCAGAAAGAAATAGAGCCATATGTGTAAAACGAGGCTCTGATAAAAGTTAAAGTACCGATTTATCAGGAAATCTGAAAAATTATTATTCACTCTTAAATTCATCAACTTCCTCTGCTTCATTCGCTGAGGAGCTTGCTTAAGAAGGTAAAGAGAAGGTTTTTATTATTTTCACAAGAACTGATGTTATTCTGGAACTGACATGTGAAATTTGTTTCATTATATAAAATGTTGCAATGTGTGACTGTTTTTGTGAAACAAGTCACAGTAGATGCACAGAATTTGTAATAAAAATATGGTGCACATCCTCGGTAAAAACAAAAATTAAAGAACAAAAATTGTGGCGAACTGTGAGAATAAAGCCTGCCTGTACAGCTCCACTAAACGACAGAATATCCTCAAAATATACTTCAGCTGTCAGAAAGCACAATCTAATAAATCCAATTACATCTTCTCCTGCCATTAATCAACTCATATTCAATGTGATCCTGTTGTCAATCAAATCACAGAGATCCAGTTTAATGAGATGTTTCAGAGTTCATCATTCAGAGCGAGCCAGTAGGAAACAATGAGGGAATACGGATGCAGCGCTGCCTTTCATATAGACTCTGGGAATTATTATTGTGTATAAAGTATAGCTGCCGGTTGGTAAGCCAGACTGTGTATGTGTGTGTGTGTGTGTGTGTGTGTGTGTGTGTGTGTGTGTGTGTGTGTGTCTTCCCAGCAGTGTTCAGTAAAGCATGGAAGGGATGAGGACAGTATCGATTAGAAAGTCAATAACTTGCAGAGGGAAAGCCAACAGTTTCCATTCTGACAAGTTTCCCCTCTATTTGCCCTGATATGAACACACACACACACACACACACACACACACACACACACACACACACACACACACACACACACACACACACACTATGATTGTGCCATTAATCTGCATGTGCTGACAGTCATACCTCCAGATCTGACAGTGTCTCCCTGCTTACTTGCATTCCCTCACCTGTGAAATTCAACTTCCACCGACTCCACCCTAATACAACATATTTTATTAGATAAGGCTTCAGCAGCACAAGAAATGTTCCCTGTTTAATTCCGGAGATGTTTTTTTTTTTTTTTTAGTCAGGTATCAGATATATCAGTGCAAAGATTCACTGCAGTAATAATACGGCGTCTCCAATATGAAGCCTAAAGGGTGCAATGTTCTTTCAGAAAATAGATTAAAAGATTAGCTCCGTTTCCTCCTCTGTTATTTATCTCTTATTGTGTTTCCTATTTCTTACATCAGATAACAGATCCCTTGCAGAAGTAATGCAAACCATTTTTTCTGTGTAGTATATGTGTGTGCATTTGTGCAAAAAGGCCTTTGTTGTAATTTTCAGTTCAAACAATATGATTGTTTTAATGTATAAGAACAACTTGCACACCTACTCCAGTTTCAGGGCTACACCGCGCTTCAACGTGGGGATTTAAGTAATGATAAAATATACCAAGAAGGCCAAGATACTGATCCGCAGCCAGATTCACTCAGTCGTGTAAGCGCACATTTTGCAATCTCTAATTATAAACCAAAAACAAGGTGTACTAACAGTCTGAGTTTTCTCAGAATACAAATGAACCGGATATTGCTCATTTACACATGAATAACACGCCAACTGAAACGTGTGGCTCACTGGGAGTTTGAAATCAAGCCATTACTTCCTGCTTCACACATGAGAAGAACGTGTTTCAGAACAATAATAATAATAATCAACTACATGTGGGATTTTAACAAAGGCCTCAGAGTCACTGCGTCTGTAATCTCCTGCAAAGCACAAGATGTCGACCAGGTAAATATCAGCACCGGGATTCAGCTGCTCACGTAATGAGACAACTACGTTTTTCATCCCCAAGCATGTTCAAAGACAAATTCTTCAGACTGTTCATTCACAAACAGCCCTCTGCACGCCGTCTGAGGCTTTGCCCGAAATAGAGAAGTGATCTTTAAATAAACATCGTCAAGTGGAGCAAGTACAATGAGAGACTTTGTCCTACAAACAAACCTGAGCCTTGAGAGACAAATACAAACCATTTCAGTGTATTTGGATAGGTTTTTTTTTTTTTTGTCGTTTTTAAATTGAACCTTCTTCTTGTAGATTTGGAAACAACAGCATAATGCATGCTAACAACATTGGACTAAGTCGCGCTCAAGCAAAATGGATCAAATATCATCCTCATGTGAAAGTAGAGTCCATAATGTCCTTTAAACAGCAACTCAGGAAGACTGAATGTAGTCACTCAGGGTGTAAACAACTTCTAGACTTTCATCTGCAGGAAGAGGAAGCAGAAACTGGAGCGCTGTGATTCTTCAGCTCTCCATTCCTTCAGACGGACTGAAGTTGACCAACCCTTTCCTTGATTCAGGAGTCATGTCCAAAGTCATATCCAACAGCTCCGTCAGTGATCGTTTCCAAGCCGAGATCATGAGCAGACTGAAGACTCTCTGAGGCAAGTAAAAGAAAAAAGACTGCTTGACCTTTTTTCACTTTTTAAAATAAACTGCAGAGGAAAGAGATTACATATTGGATCTGTGTAAATGTACATATACATAATATAACAGGCACCGGGACAGTTACAAATTATGTGAAAATAAATTGGATAAGAAACCAGGATTAAAACAGGCTGTTAAACAAATTAAAAGATCATGAATTTAACTTCATATCTTTCACACTATTCTTCCTTAGAAGTCAAGTTTTTTTCAGCACTCATGAAAAATAAATTAAACCAAAAAATGCCTGCCTGTGTCATATAAGATATGAATCTGGCATTTTTCTCACTCAATTAAGAGGCAGAATTAACTAAAAAGCACAGCACGGTGGTTACATTTCCCATTTCTCCCCCCCAAGTCATATACTTTTCAATTGTCTGCTTCAATTTCCCGTGCCATGTCAAAAGGCAGGAAAATCCCATATAAGACTTAACAGGTTTCACCTTAGAGAGCGTGACAGGCAAAGTGACATTCAGCCTGAGCAGATGATTTCCTCTTCAGCACTGTAATGTAATAGTGACTAACAGTGATTTTTATGGCTCTCCGTCTATCTGGGTAAATGTTGGTTAATATGGAATATCAGCCCAACATTTATTTCCCCCAGTAAAGGCTGCAGAGCGATAAAGCACTAATATGGATGCGCAGCGTTAATGCACATAAAAAGATCAATGGCCGTGAGGGGAAAGTATCCTCGTCCTTTCTGCAGGGTTGGGAGGGTTACTTTAAAATTGGAATCCGGTACAATTACAAGCTACTTGTCAAAAAATGTAATCAGTAACTTACTCTTATTACTTCAGTTAAAAAGTAACATAACAGATTACTTTTAGTTGCTTTACGATTACATCACCAGCAAACATAAAAATAAAGACGTCTATAATAAAATACAGGATCTCTGGGTTCTGGAGCCAATGCAGACATCATTACACAGAGGAAGAGAAAAAAAACATCTCTTCACACTTACAGGAAATTTAAATTCGCCAATTATCTTCAAACACACAGGGAACCCATCCACGCACACAAGGAACACACACCCTCCACACAGAAACGCCCCAAGCCCAGATTTCCACCAGGATTGTCTCGCTTTGAGGAGAAACTCAATATTGTCAATGTTTGAATAATTACCACGTAGAAGATTATATCGTCACAGAGTTGCATTTTTCTACTTGCATAATACATGTTACACATCTGTAGAAGCTTCCTGTTGCACCAGGCGCCTCATTTTATGAGTAAATGCAGGAATGTGACGTCTCTTTTTCCACCAGCAGTACTTAAATATGCACTGATGATTGAAATCAGTACCTGACAGAAGGTCTGTATATATTTTCGGAAGAACAGCGAAATGGGTTACTTTTGTTGTCTTTCTTATGGACTCTGTTTCCACCTTCATCGACATGTTGGAAATGAGTTGAAGTGGCTTCATCTGCACGATACAATCATCTGGATGAAGAGCAGCGGTCAGTGACATGTTCCGATCAGTTGCACATGACCGTTGTTTGCACCGTTTGATACGGTGTGAAATGGCTCAGGGTTGACCCTGACCCTGACTCATCGGTGGCTGATGCTCCCGATGCGAGCGAGCCCACAGGGACAATCCTCTGGTGCAAACATTTATTTATTCATCAACACTAAACACAAAGGACGTCTGGCACTTTATGAGAATGTCATTGTCATCAACAGGACTATAAAACAAATAAAACATTTTGACATGATGATTGTCCGTGGTTGAAAAGTAATTACCAGAGGACATCAGCGATTCACCTTCAGAGGACGATTAATGTGTGTACCAGGACTCGTGGCATCTGTCGCTGTGATTCCCAGTCAGGACCAAAGTGGTGGATCAAGGCGCCGACACACAGACACACACACACACACACAGACAGACACACACACACACACACACACAACACACACAAACTCCGCTGGAAGCCAGAGCAGCAGGGTTTGATGCGTGTGGGAAAACCTCCGAATATTCCAACACCCCTCAAAACATGACAAGTTACAATTTATCTAACTCACCAGCTCCATCACCTTTTTGTTTGCCTTTTTAATTAATGTTTCAAAAAGTTTCATGGAGCAACAACAAAATATAAGTGTTTGATATTGAGAATAATAGCAGCTGTGAGCACATTTACGAATTTCCATAAAACAGTATTGCACATTGTTAGAGCAAAATACAGAACAAAACACTTATTTTTCAACTTTAATTTGCCTCGTTTCAGCATTTAAAAGACATAATTGTGTTGAGGTCTGCCTGGTGTGCAGATGGTGAAGCAGTTTGTCATGTTAACAAATACAGCGGTGCAAACAACACTTCATGACTGAGGCACCAGAAACAATCAAGGGGCTGATTTACTCTTAACTCTAATGCGAGAGGATGTTTCAGTAGCAGCAGTGGCTAACAAACAACCTTCCCTCACCCCCATGAGCTACAAAGGCCACTGCCATTACACCAGAGAGTTAACAACGGTGCGCAGAGACGCGGCGCTACACCTAACAGCAAATCAATATTCGCAGGTTAAAGTGTAAAGTGTGATTAATGTATCAGCTCTCTGATGCGGACGACTCCCACTAGTGATTGTGAAAGCTTGTTAATGTCATAGATCTATTTCTGGAAGGTTATTAGCATTTTCATAGTTCTGCAGGGCCTGGAACAGAATGAACAGCGTTCTCTTTTGATACTGTACATGAATATTCACAAAGAATAAGCCCTCATTGACATTCAACAGAGAAATTGTTTCAGCAACATGCTGTGACAAAGCTTGATTTTGCCATGATGTGTGTTTTCTGCATGCAGATGAGCCACATTAAGCACCGTGTGACATCAATACACGTGTTTGTTCTTGCACGTCTATCTTTGCAAGGACCTTTTTAATGGGAAATGAAGACATAATGGTCGGTGTCACTCTGGTGCACGCCTCCCGGTTTGGCTGAAGGTCGGGATTCATTTATTTAACGATTGGAAAATTCATTTCAGGAAGTCATTTAGCTGTGAGCGCCAATCTTAACAGTCTAAAAAGCTAATTCTCAGGGGAGCTTGTGCGTTTGAGGATGTCCGAATACCAGAGTTTGGTTTGGAGGCCTTGTACTTGCTTTTTAAAAACACATATTAGAATACATTTTTAATAACTTACTGCAACCAACTCATGTTTGTTTAGTGATAACCTGTTTTTTCCCTCTTATAAGGTTGATGCCACTATATATAAAGTACACAAGGACACAATATTATCTGCCATCAGATCCTCTCCCCTCATAAACCACAATGTAAAAAACTTCATCAGGTGCTTGCGAGTAAAAAGTTTAAGTGTTATTCGGAGAAGTAACTCATTGCATGACTCCTTCAGTTAATCTACTTTATTAATGTGCGTTTTGAGCTTCTCCACTGTGTGGGTTGGTACCAGGATGTGATCTGCTGGGAGCGCTGCTGCATGGTGGGGGGGCATCAGCCAACCCCTGCTGTGGATTACGTGTTCCCACTTCTCTCCAAGTTATCTCGGGTAATAAAATGAATGCTTCACCTTGTTTGCCTCAGATCAAGTCGTATGTTTTTTTCACTGATGGCTACACAAGCGCTTTACTGACATGTTTTGATGGGCAAATGATTTCAGTTTGCATGTGAAAGCTGCAAAAAATGCAACAAACTCCTTTCACGTTTATTATCTTGTTGCATTTATTTAGTGTGCATTACATCATTACATTCATTACATTCATATTTACTAAAACATGAGGTCCAACAGCTCTAAAGCCATGCGATTCAATGAAACATGTAATGTTTTTGCTCTTTTTCCTTTGATTTTCTTCCCAGCTCTTCTCTACTTTCATCATAAATCCCTCCTGTTAATGATTCACCCACCATATTAAAGTTGTTTTATGCTCAAAAAGCTGTTTTTTTTTTTCTGTTCATGAAAAGTCGTGCTTGAATAAATGACAGAAGCAATCAGCTGTGATAAATTGCATTCTTGCAAACAGATCTTCTTGTTATTCTTATTCTTATTATTATCATTGTTATTATTATTATTGTTGATGTTTTCATTATTAACTCTAATGTTACAATGCTGATAGATGTTTCAGAAGGACTGAGAATATTCCAGGATTATTCAACAGGAGTACTACCTTAGCAATTTTATAACAGTGAAAAGTTATTATTGAGACAAAAGCAAAAGGTGACACTTAAATGAAGATCAACTTTGTGGTGACTTTTTTTTCTTTTAAACACAAATCGCATAATACCTCACAAACACAAATGCGAACATTCATCAACTCTGAGAAAATATTCCTACTAACAGCTGTAAGCAACAATTATACACTCAGATCTAGATTACCTTTTGCACGATAAGCACCTTTGTGTGCTCTTGTTGAGCTGCTCTATGAGTTCATCCTTCACACTTGCAGTTGTTTTTTGCTGATTACGGCATGTAGAATTCACAGGTCGCTTAATGCATTTTCAGTAAATTTGTTAAATACATTCACAATATTTGCTCCGACACATTTACCTCAGTAAAAAAAAAAAAAAAAAAAAACTTTCTAGCTTTTATACATAGCTATACTATGTATATTGTATAGTCTGTGTGTGTGTAATATCTGAATGTTGCTTTGTTTGGGTATTAAGTCACTTTCAACACACGGAGACTTCTCACTACTCAGATCTGCACCTTTGGCTGCTCTCTCTATCAAAAACAACACACACTCCATTAGGCACAGGTCTTTGTCATAATTAATGTGGCATTTGTCTGACAGTAAATAACGATGAAAAAAAGCAAAGCCCTGTCACTTCCTGAGAAAGAAATAGATGAGATGGATAACCTTAATTTCCTGCATCAACAAAAGAGGGCAGAGAAGCCGCTGTGTTCTGCGTCCATACAGAAAGGCAGCATCACGTTGGAGGATGGAGGCATCACAGTCCGAAGTGTCCTGCTCTTTGTTGCCCTCTTCCACCACAAGACAACACTAACATCTAATCACAAGTTGATTTATGTCTTTCTATCTTCACTGTGAAAGCGCTCCAACCAAATCCTCCATGTATCGAAGTTGGAAACCCGTCAGCGCTACACACGATCCCGTCTCTGTTGAGCGGTTTTATTAATATCCTTCAGCGGCATCACAATTCTGAATTCATGTGATTGACAGCGAAAAGTGAAAATCTCTTTTTCACGGTTTGAAAAATGCCAGAAGCCTCACAAAATTGCTTCTTCTATAGCCATCTGTTGCCTCGCAATGCAAATGCCTGCGAAACCGTTGCACTGTCCCAAAAGTAAAGGCAAGATCAGAACAAGTTACATGTGAGATGAATGACATATTTAATGTTGTTTACGGGTTGCATTTAGTTGGCAGGTGGCTGCAAACCAAGAGGCTTTCAGAGAGAAAAGCAATACAAGGGTAAAGTGTGTTACTAACGTTTTTAAGTTCAGCTAAATATCTGAGTAAGAGGATCATTATTTTAGGATCATGACTGTAATCCGGACGGGGTGTTAATGCCAGAATCAACACTGAATAATACAGACACCAGCAGCTTGGACTACGGTTTGTGATAGTGCTGGAAAAAAAAAAACTCTTCAGATGTCAGTATCATGAAAATGAGGTTAATTCTGTTATGTCAGTTGTGACTCACTGCTGTGATGGTCGAAGGCAGGGCACATTCTGGAACAGTCATAATGACAGTTATAGGCAAATTCACATTCACCAGTTGGCCTCGATACATGTTCTTGGACTGTAGAGTGAAAACAGAGTAGCTTGAAAAAAACATGCAGTCTGCAGACACAACGGGCACCAAGCCCAACCCAAGAGTGCTAAAGTAATACACAGCCTCACACAGGATTTAAACAATAATAAAAATAATTGAACTGATAGAAAACAGAAAAAAAAAAAATCTTTGCATCTGGATATTACAGGTATAATTTAGATATTTAAAGTCAATTTATGAAATATTTTCATGTTCATGTTCATGTTCAGAAATTCATAGCAAGACTAAAAACACACCAGGAAAATATAGAATTCTCTTATACTTCTAAACTCTGTACTGTAGCCTGTTAAATACAGTCCCATTAAAACTCTTCAGAAAAAACTGTCAGACTCGTAATAAGTCGTCTTTGACGACGTTCTCCCAGAGAAAAATGATCCCATACGAAAACAAGTGAACAGGATCAAACACACAAGGCTAGAAAAAACAAGCAAAAAAACATGGTTCCTTTAAAGTTTTACGACAATAAATAATTTATCGACAAGTGTGTTATTAATGCAAGAAGAGGAGCAGCTAACTCCCGTGTTTCATCACACAGTTTCTATACTCGTATATATTCTGCCATACTGATATCTTAACTGCTATTCTTCTTATTCTGTGTTCTTTTGAGTATTATAAGAATTCCTCCAGGGATTAATATAATATTTCTATTCTATTCTATTGACTTCATAACTCTGGATGAGCAGATTTCCTTACATTGCCTATTATTTCAAAAGGACGTAATTACTGAAGACAATGAAACTGTGCTTTTCACATTTTTCTCTTTTATTAGAGGCTCTTTTTAGGGAACCTCTTGTTTATTTATTCAGAAATTAAATGACCTGTCTTTAATCTACATAATGAGCAATTCTTAGAATGGCAACATCAAACCATCTCCTATCTCAGCTTCATGGAATTTAAGGCAGCTATACATTGTGCGAATTCGGGGTGTCAGATGAAAGAAAAGCAGTCGTGACGGTGTCTTTGATCATGGCGTTAAATCTGAGGGCTTATGTCAGGAAGTACGACAGGTTTGCAGACGACTGTGTCAAATCTCAGCACCTCCGACTCGAGCTGCAGTCGCTAACAAGCAATGGAAATACAGCAGAGACTGACGTGACAATCAAAGAGATACCCGCGCTTCGCGATGTTAGTTTGCAGAAGGAAGTAAAACTGGTTGTGTCCACAGTCTGTGTTTACCCCCACATCAAACGTTTTCCCTGCGCATGAATTCTATTAGCAGCAGCTCTGAATGGCCTCTGCAGACTGCGTGATTTAACGCGCTCTGTGACGTGGATTTATTGGTAATAATGGTGGAAGTTTGATAGCTCAACTTCTCAATATGATTTTGAACCTCGTTTGGAATGTTTAGAAGAGTGTTTGATATAAAGCCAAGATAAAGTGTTTCATACTCTTCCTTTCGTGCTGACTAGCTGCCTTTCTTCCTCTTCTGTACAGGCCACTGAGACTGTGAAGGCTGTCTTGTTGGATCACCACTGAAGACAGGGTACTCAGCATTCCCCCTGCAAACAGTCTCTCCATCACTTTGAAACAGGGATGCTGTAATAACAAGAGCGTAACTGTAGACCTCCTTATATTACGCTGTCATCTCATATTGTATTGCAAATTTATTATTGATATGTCTAAAGAAAAACCTGAATCAGCTTCAAGCTGCATTATTGTGTATTGATATTTCCATTTCCCTTCAAGCTGCCTGTGTTCAGGTTATGGTGTTACTGGACAGTGCAGTTCAACCTGAGAAAGAATGTACGTCTGCACGGGGCGCTGAGAGTGATATTTAGGTAATGCCCAAGTATGTTACCTTCACTGAACAAAAAGAAACAAAGGAGCAGAGGACGATCGTGACTGTGAAGGTTGTAGGTACCTGAAATATCTCTGCAGTCACCATGATATACAGACGAGGCACCGGCGCCTGATGCAGCATGAGAAAACCTGTCAAACAGAGCGCCTGGTCAGGGAAAAGTATTAAAATGAATTCAAATAATGATGTAGGCTCAGTGGACATGTAAGATGTTGAGCTCGGTTTGTTCAAGTACGAAATCCATCCATCAGTTTGTCTTTAATACCTCTGGTGAGGTTGGGGTCACATGCTGGTCACCAGCTGATCACAGCATAAACAAAGAGGCCGTCACATGAACTCATGCTCAGTTTGGACTCTCTGATTCAGGTAATGTTTCTTTCTTTGGATTGCAGGGGTGGAATCTGAGCTCTCAGAGAAACACAGACCGATATCTTGCAAACTTCACATAGAAAAACTCCCAAGACCCGAAACCAACTAAAGATATTCTCACCGTGAAATGAGAGTAAAAAAAAAAAAAAAAACTTCAGGAGAGCAGCTCTGCTATCAAGTCCGACTGGATAACACTTTTCAGCTGCACTTGATATCATTTAATGAAGCTTCAGTTCAGCTATATCTAATTTTGAGGTTGCAGTGGTGATGAGCAGTACACTGGGAGGAGTTTCTAATATTTCCACCGTCTGAATTGAGTTTGGCAGAAAATGAGAATACTGGGAGCATAATGTACAAACACACATCACTCCACAGATCGTTTTTTTTTTTTTTTTTTTTTAGCTCAGTTCACCTTATCCACCTGACCTGCAGCAACTCATGACCTTTGTGGCCTTTTTGGTCTGTTGATCATTTCCATTTGGTCGTTACCCCCGAGTTGTAAAGCTTTTTGTGGTTTTAGCCCCAAAGCCTGAAAGGAAGTGCCTCTTCATGTGGACTCTGAGCACGGCCTGCTTTTCAATCACATCTCAAGACTCACTTCTTCCCATTGGCTTTGCCTTCAACCTGTGATTTGCTTGTTTTTTCTTTGTTAATTTTATGAATCATTTGCCCTATTTCATCCCTATTTGTGTCTTTTACAAGTGCACAGCACTTTGGTTAATGGCTGTTTTCTTTAAATCTGCTCTGTAAGTTTAATAGATTGGAAGATAAGTCACGGTGAAGTGTACGGAACAAATTAAACTATGGGAAATGTGTAGGGCACGTTTACAAAAGAAATGAAACATTTGCACCACAGGTCAAAGATGAAATAGTGACGAAAACCTTTGTTAAAACATTGAAAAAGAAAAATGCACAGGAAAAGCGATGCATTTAAGAATGCTTTAGCTGCAACAAGAAAACATCAAATAACACATCAATGAAGTTAATCTGGGGCCGCGGTGAAAAAAAAGAAACAAGATTCAACAATGAAACGAGGATTATTGGTGTAATTATTCACTAGTAATATCGGAAACCACTAATTGAATATGTAATTGTTTTGGCTCCACACAGAAAGGGACAAACAGACAAAACCCTACAAAGAGCTCGTCTTCTTCTGAGGCAGATGATAGTATTAGAGAAAAACAGAGCAAATACTGGGAATGAGTCCTTTTCCTCCTCCTTTTTGGACACAGTCAGCGGTGAAACAATCCCAGTGGTGAGAGCGGAGTCCCCCAGAGATCGCCCTCATGTTTTTGATGGAAAGCAGTCGTGCTCAGCGGGACATGTCAAAACTACCTGTGGTTAGGCCACAAAGACAGTCTGTGGCACAAAGCAACACTTCTGGTGAGGATTTTCATTTTCGGATCCCGTCATACAGTCTCATATTTCGTGGACAGATAGCAGAAGCAGGTGTGAAATTGGCCATCAGCACATCAGACGCTTCCTCGATGGTGCAGTGGCGTAGTCGTGTTTCTTTTTTTTAATGAAGGAATACTTCATTAGTCAATATATGCCGGCTGGGATGTTTTTGGAACAATGTTAGTGAAACGAAAATGGCTGGAAATGTATAATATTGCAGGCGTGAAGCTGCCTCTGTGATGCATGCCGTCTCTTCATTTACATTTTGAAGAGGTCGCGCTGCCTTCATTGTTTCCTGCATGCAGAGTAAATCCCACATGCAATGGTTTACTGATCACAACATACTTTCACAAGTTAATTTCAAGCCTCAGAGGTGCAGTGATCACCATTTCTTAGTTAGAAAAACAGAGGTGACACTGAGAAACACCCTCCGCTCTCCAGAACGGCTGCAGGCGAAGCCGGAGAACTGAGGCCAATCAAGAAAAGACGAACAAATCAGGGTTTCTTTATGCAATCTGTGTGAGGGCATATCTGTAATTCTCCTTAACAAGATCTTCCTGGTTCTGCTTTTTTTTTTTTTTGATCAGCTGTGTGGACCGACAGGAGAGCGGGCCGCCCTTTGTACCGGCGAAAACACATTCAGGAAACTCTATAAACCCATGAAGCCGTCACAGGTCAGTAATTTTCACCGGACTCCATGTTTTGTTGTTGCGGCATTCGGTAAATTGACTTATTAAAAATCAAAACAGGTTTTTACAGGGAATGGGAGTTCTGTTTAAAGTGGCAGAAATCGGTTGGCTTATTATAATGCGTGCACGGAGAGCAGTCTGGAGCTCTGACAAGAGCCGGGCCTGGTAAATATGGATGTGTCTTTTGTTCGCAGGTGTGGCGTGTGAAAACTACCTCATGGATGGCAAACTCATGAATAGAAATAAGTGTTTGTATGGATTATTGTGCCGCATGAGCGTGGCTTTTAATGAGAAGGGAAACGCGAGAGAAGGACGCGCGCGCGAGGGTGACTGATGGAGAAATAAAGCGACCTGAGGTATAATGAGAGCAGGGGAGAGTGGAGGTTGTAACCCACTTAGCTCTTTTTGAAAACACTATAATGTACGTAGGCGTCAACAGAAGCAGGCTTATGAATATGCATCAAACGGAGCAGCGCGGCCTGATCTCAGGTGACAGAGCGTCACTGTCTCTGTTCTCCGCCGGGGTTCGTTCCTGTCGTCTGCTTCATACGTCGTCTATCAGAAATGCTCACTTGAATCTGCGGCAAAAGATGAACAGCCTCAATTTACCAAAGTGAATTAGTGTGTTAAAGAAATTACATTACAAAAGATTTATTTGGCGAATTAATGACGGTTTTATAGAGAAATTATGCAGCAAATGTCTTTGCAAACTGAGCCCTCCTCTGTGTTTTTCAGGGCTGAGATTTATCAGATAAATATTTTAATGATAACAACACTGACGCGGCAGTTCACTCAGGGTAACAAATTATTACCAAAGAAAGCTCATAAAGTGAAAATGAGTGATTTTTAGTTTGTCTAAAAAGGGGGGATTGAAAAAAAAAAATAAAGCCCCACAACAACCAGAGTTTCAGTGACAGGTTTATGAATACTGCTTATTAAACTGTCATTCAGGACTCCATTTTTCTCTCATGAATTTATCAACATGAGCCAAAAAAAGATGAAATCATAGATCAAGAGAAACTGTAAGATAAGCAGCTTAAAACATTTAACTTCAGACATTTGTTTTCTTCAGTACGGTCATCAAGCAGCTCAAGTCTATGAAAAACAAAGGCGAGGACACCAAAATCTCAACATCAACAACAAATAATGTATCAATTCTAACACAAATTTAACCGAATTAGCGACTAGCTGAAAGAAGTCGAATGTGGTAGTCTCAGTCATCTGTCCTGACAATCATCCATGTACTTGCCGTTGTTAAAGCATATGTGTATGTTGGACGAGGAAAGAAAAAAACGCTTCCTGTGATGGTCCTGCTTTTACGTCCTGTGGAGCGCTGTGGCCGCCTGCCTCAGATCCCAGTGACGACAATCAGCTGTCAAAGAAGCACTCCAGTAATTAACACGTTCACACTCAGGAATAAATAGACATCACCAGGGGTTACAACAATGCCTTTACTGTTTTACATATTAAAAGATTTTGCCTGAATCACACACAGGAAGAGGCTGTTTAACTTCTTTTTTTTTTATCATTTAGATTTTGGGGAGGTTTTTTTGTTTTACATTGGCCAAAAGAGTAGGACAAGGAGCGCCGGCAGCGAGCGGTCACATGCTTCATCTCCTACACCTTATTTTGAGTTGGCTAGCTGTAATCATCCAACAGTCTGATCACAGTTCTTTTATTATCCCTTTGGAAAAAAGGGTCTAAGACAAAACACAGTTTAAACAATGGATCCACGTATTCTAATAAAATAGGGGCATTGCATCTTTCAGCAGAAGCCTGGGTTATTTATCTTCTTCATCAATCTTCTTACTGAGGTTTTCTCAAAATACTGAAATTCGTTGAGTACACTGGCACAAAAATAGGAATTCCTGCATTGGTCATTACACCTGCATCAGGAACGAAAGAAAATAATGGATTTTCAGCAGATTTTGACTGAATGTGCCGATGCAGGTTCTATCATTCTTTCTTTCTAGCGTCTGGTTCTCCGTTCAGTTTAACTTTCAGGTATAATATCTTTTCTGCTCCGACCATCAAGAAAAAAGCCAAAAATCTTTCACAATATTTTTTGGTTTTTTTTAATGTTGTTACAGATATTTGGAGTGTGGCAACTTCAGAAAAGAATTACAATCGCTCCTTTACATAGATTTTGAGGTTGAATTGAACAATGTATAATTCATTTCTTCATCTTTTGTTTGACCTTAATCGAAATGCTAAATTCCTTTGCTAAATTTGTGCAAAATTATCCCAAATAAAAATTTCAACTCAGGGTTTTTAAGTGAAATGTTTGCCAAGAGCAGTAATTACCTGGAGTCTTGTTATTCGCACACTGGGACATTTTAGATCCTAAGAGTAATTTCAACACTTTACTGACCGTTCTCCCTGCACCCCTGCAATAATCTCTGCTCTGTCATTAAGACAGCTGACATCGCATAACTTCTGAGAATGTGACGTAAAGATCCAGGCATTAACAAATTCATCCCAATTAGATCCTGACATTTACTGTAACGCAGGTCGTGCATTTTTCAAAAGTTCACTTATTAGTTCTATACAGGCAGGCGCTGAGAATCCACAGCAGTTATTACAGCCCATAACCTCATTAGAACATCAATTAAAATGTTTCTTTTTTCTCATTTGGGTTATTATATCTACATTTGTCAACACTGGGAAGTTGTTTGTGCCATGTAGGAAAGCAAGAGCAGCTGCTTCAGGAACTTGAATGTGAGAGAAAAGGGGGAATGGGGATTGACCTTTTGTGCACTGGCATTCGTACGTGTGAAAATGTGTGGGTTAGAGCGTATTTATGTCACACTATTTCTCACTGGGTATTTGAGCATTAGACATGCCATGTATGGAGCGGTGACCTGTGATAAAACTGCAGACTGCAGTGTGTCATGGGAATTACAACAGCGCGGTGTGGTCGATTGCACCTGTTACCGAGTACGGCGCTCAGTGAATGGTAAATTTTGCTGGATGAAGCGCTGTTCTCCGGGGGATTGTGCCAATGGATGCATTGTTTGCTCGGTGCATTTATGTGTGATCACTGCAGACACACTCCCCAATCCCACATGGTCCTTAACCTGCAGATGTCCTGGTAATATTTTGCTTCCATGACTGGTGGCAAAAGGCCACACTTCTCTTCCCATGGGATGAAACAATCTGCTGACGAAAGACACGGCAACATATTGGTCAAGCCTTTGTTGTGGGCCGAAGAGGACAAGAAAAAGTTATACTTTTGTGTGAAAACAGGAGCTTAACTCTCATCCAACAAAGCCAAAAATTTTAAACAGCACAGATTTGTGAAACTGAACAATAAAATAATTGTGGACATGAACCAATCTGTTTCAGTTACACTTCAGAAAGGGTTCAGGCTGGGTTTGAATGGCTACATTATTAAAAAAAAAAAAAAAAAAAAAAAAACACCTCTCAGTGCACCTCAATAATATATATTTTTGCATCAAAACCTCAGGCAAGCAGTAATGGCAGAATTAGTAGCAAATGGCTGTTCTATTGAAGAGTGTTCACACTCCTCCATCACCATGAGAATGTCACTGGATTGATTGTGGGTATAGGATTTACCATGTGTCTCCCTGCGCATGTCAAGGCTTTCCTAAGTACTCAGGTTTCCTCCCACAGTCAAAAAAATCATGCATTTGAGGTTAATAGGTGATTATAAATTGCTTTAATGTGTGAATGTGAGTGTTTGTGCCTCTTTCTGTCATCCTTGCTCTGTAAGGGAACTGTAACCTGTCTGGGGTGCAGCATGACTTTAGTCATAGCCAGCTGGGATTAGCACCAGCAGCCTGGATGGATGGATGAATGGATGGATGACTGGATCACAGTCCTGGTAGATCTCCACATGTATTCTTCTGGTTATGATGGAGCACATCATTTGTCATTTCAATCTTTTATTTGTTTTGCTTTGTTGTAATGTTTAGTGACTACACTGTGAGTAATCACATCTCCTGGTGAGATAAATACCAAACACGTTGCGTTTTTTTCTGTTGTGATGACGTCGGAATAACTGTTAGAATTCTTTATTTTCAAATATATCAAAGTGACTATTTAAACTCACGAGTGCCATAAATAACAGAACTACTGCTGTTTTCTCTGCTTGTTACATCTGAGTTTCCTCTGGTATGGAACACAGCCCGAAATACTACCGATGTCCAGAATATCACATTCGTTTTAAGATACAATATATTGATACAATAAAGGTTGGTTGTATAAGTGCACTGACATGGAGCCGTTTCAGGTGAAATTCAGGGTGCACACACTGCACGAGCAAAAAGTCCACAATCGTCTTGAACTTATTTTGAGCCTCACCCATCTCTGACCCCTCCTGACTTCTTTCACTCCTCAGCTGGTGGATGAAGTTGATGACTTGTGAAGTTCAAGTTGTTTCTGGTCCTCTGATTGACCTCAACCTCATACACTTTGGGTCAAGGCTACACACACACAAAACTACTGGACACACGCTGTCGTCTGGGGAAGCAGAGAGGAGATGAAGCGAGAGAGCAAGTCTGGGTCAACACGAGCATGGCCAAGTATAAAGAAAATTTGCCTCGGTATATTTGCTGCCATCTGCTCAGAAGTAGCATGAAGAAGAAATGTGCTTACATAAGAAAAGCGCCGTCTTCACAAACTCTTAGTCATTTGACAAATATAGGAGGGAAGCATAAGGAGGAGAGAGGAGCGAGAAATGAGGCTGAAATCAATACCTCAGATGCACAACAGCACAGCAGCCTCTGCAACTCCGATTCTTGTCTGGCAAAAAAAAAATAAAAAGAGGTTTGAGATCACAACAAGCTGGGAAAATCTACCCCTGCAAAACAAATGATCAGAAACACGCAGGTGGGAAGAAGTTCAACATCAACCCAAATAAAAGGAAGATTACACAATGTACTGACAGCAAAAACAATCATCCCAAGCCTGAGCTCTGCAGTCACATAAAACTAAAATTATATGGACGATGTTTATGCACGCTAGCTCTGCTGCACGGCCTCAATCTACTGGTCGCTGCACTGATCACTGTGTAGTTTTAAGAACTGGTGCGTCATAGCCAGAGATTTGTGATCCTGCTGGCAGATGGAACTGGGGTTTTTTTCTAACCTCATCAAAAAACACAAAGTCCGACCTGCTTCGGTGATGGATGACATGAAATTGACCATAGTTGTGCATGCATGTTTGAATGCATGTGCTGAAGTTATGCCAGATCTTTCCACCTTATGCAAGCTGAGACACTTGTAATTGTGCTTCCTGATATTCTTTAATAATGTTGTGTCTTGTTGTAAAGCAACGAGCCCCAGCACCTTCTGACCCTTACCTGGATGAAGCATGTAACTGGAATGAATGGAAAGGTCATGATGGCTTATTCAGAAACACCTGAAAATAAAACACCACAACAAGGAAGCTAAAATCAGTTCCCATTTAGTCTTTAAGTAAACACTTTTTTTTAGCAGATATCTCCAGAAACAGTGAGCACCCTGTTATATAGCTGCTGTTTACAGAAGGGCGAGTTATTTTGCTAAACTCCTGCCTGGTTTGGTGAATAATCAGATGATGTCAAGAGACTTTATTGATTCGCATTGTTGCTATTCCACTGCAGATGCCCTGTCCTCTGCTGCATGCCTGCGCTGCTTACGAGTCAGCGGAGAATAGGAAGGAATACGCTCCCACACACAGACGTCAGCACCCGATGCACTCATTCAGATCTTAAAACACACACAGACGCAGGCAGGCGCAAGCGCGCGCACACACACACACACACACACACACACACACACACACACACACACACACACACACACACACACACACACACACACACACACACACACACACACACTCACACTCTACATGCAGTCTTTTTCGGATTGAGCAGCAGGACAAGTTTATATTTATTTAGGCTAGGTTCTGCAGATGCTTCCAATTCCTCTCTGTCATTCTCAACCGCACACACACACACACACACATATATTCACACACACACACACACAGTGGGGTCCATCAGATGGCACGCATGAATGATGATCTATCACAGCCACAGATATTGAATCAAGGTGTTATCTCATGAATCCCTGAGGTGTTCCTGTTTGTTTATAGGCAGAGTCGGGTCTCATAATACACGGCCCCCTGCAGCAGCATTATTAATAGACAATCTGGGTGAATATTATTAGTATTCGATCACTGACAATGGCCAGGGGCCTGGAAGATTTGGATTCTCATTTTCCACCTTTATGGGAGGCATTAGCAGCACATAAATACCCAATACGATAATATAAGAATGTATCACCTTGGCTTATCGGAAACGAACACCCAATTAACAAACATCTTTGGTTTCGTTTTTGTTCTTTTGTTTTGTTTTGCAGGTGTCTTTCCATGAGCTATTCTCACACGGAACAGATGGAGAACACCATCTAAACGAGCAGTAAAAATATCCTGAACAACAACTTTTACCGACAAGAATAACTCATGAGTGTGACATTCTAAGTGAAGTCAACCTCCGAAAAGCTCTCTAAGCATCTGTGGAAAAAAAAAGAAAAAAAAAAACATTTGCTGTAAATCTTTGAAATGTCCCAGTAAATGTCTGTAGAAGTTTTTTTTTTTTTTTTTTAACTGGAAAATATCTACTGACCCTTCACTGTGGAGCATAATAATAATAAAAAAAATCCTTGATTTGAGATAAATCAGCTATTTGACTGAGTTTAAGGGAAATATACCAAATGTCAACATTCTGATAGATCGCCACTTGAATTCTGATGTGCTTACCTTGCTTTGATATTAAATTAATCGTGGGAGTATAAAGACAGGGGTGTCACTGGAGACCAAAAAGGAATTATCTGACACAGATGTCTGATTGCATTAAGAATCCATATGTCTCATCAAGAAATCATAATTTCCCAAAAGCCCCGCCAGCCACCCTCACCTCTTAGGAGCCCATCTTTGTATTTTAATATTTGCAGTACAACAAAATGGCTCACATGAATCATGTCATGCTACTCTGACTGATGGATGCTCAATGAAATATCGAGTGGATTTACAGTAAGTGTCACTGACTCCAACTCCACACACTCCAATATCATTTCTATCTGGAAAAACTCCCACGCTGTCGTATGAAGCAACCAGTTACATTTCGAAATGAAAAGAGTACTCCATCAGACTTCATCAGCGCGATGTTTTAAGAGCATGTTAGGGTAAGAAAAAAAAGAAACTCGGACGTGTCATGGGTCATAATAAAATTGTGTTCATGTGGATCGTCTGTCAGCCACTATCTAATCACTCGTCCCTCTTTGTGTCTGTGCCGATTGTTGCCTACACTTGTTTGTGGTTCTACCTCACTGTTTCCCCGCTACCTGTGTTTGTATATTCCTCCCTTAGTACTGTCTGTAAAAAAAAAAAAAAAAAAAAAAAGATGTTTCCCATCTTGGAAGTTGTTTTTCGATCCTAATAAACCCTCTTTGATATGATCGGAGCTTTTCATGCTTTCATCAACCACCTTCTTTGGCTTTCAGATCCATGTGATCTTTACACATACAGCTGGTATGTATATGTGTTTTGTTTTTTGTTTTTTTGCTGTAGGAACCTTTGATGTTTCCTGGCTCGCTGCAGTCAGATGATGGTTGACCAGGGGTGGAGGAGGGAGCTGGTGGTCAAAGCCAGACTTATCCCGTCCGGCCTAAAAGCACTCCCACTCAATTTAGTCGACTCAAAGTCCAGAGATATCTTTGTTTGTGCAGGAGCCCAGCAGCCACAGGAGAATGTATAGGCCTGACAGGAGAATAGATAAGTTAAAGGATATATCAAACTTGGAAGACAGTTGAAACCATCGGCGTCAAACGACTGAAATATAAAATTTTATCAGACACCCAGTCCGATGTGGATGTACAGTATACGTATACAAAAAAAGGAAAAACAGCTCCGATAGGCAGATTTAGCCCACACAGATAAGAGAACACAAGGGTAAATCGATCAACTTGTCCTCAATTTCCTCCAGATAGGGGGAACAAGCCGATCCTCTTTGTTCTCCCTTCCGTGTCCTGTTATTGCCGCGACACTCCCGGGAGGTAGACGTGTAAAACTGAAATGCATAAAGCATAGATTCATGGCAAATATCTCTGTCTACGTGTCGAGTAAAAATATCCATAAATATACACCTTTTTCAGATATATGAAAAACAAACACACCAGGTTGTATTTTTTTTTCAGTCACAGTCACTGTGGGTGCAGATTTAGGTGTGTATACACAAGATATTTCCACTCTGAAAGTTCAGGAATGAATGTGGAGCCACGTCGAAACATCCATTTGTACACTGATAGTGCTGCCTGCTCCGTTACTCCCGAGACGTGCCAAGGACAAGAACATGAAAGAAGAAGGCGTATCTGCAGTGTTTTCCAACATCGCCTCGACTCTGTCCTGTAGTCTGTGCTTTCTCTCTCTCTCTTTTGAGCCGGTGGAACCGAAAGTCTGAGATCTGTGCTTGTTATCCTGAACAGCTTACTGCTTGATGTCAACTTGTTTTTGGCCACCAATGACTCCGGATCTTCTTTAACTTGTTTTTATCTTCCTTTTCTTCCCACTGTGGCCTTTGTTTGCTTTCATGAAAGAATTTATTATTCACATCTGGCTTTTCCAGGTAAAATTCATTTTGAAAAAGCTTCTCACAGCTTAGGTCAATGCGATAACACGCTTTTTTCATCTGCATCTCGCTCATCCATCTACACTCTGACATTCAGAAACATGTGGGTTACGAAGTGTTATGTTATTTCAAACACCATTTAATCTCTTTCGCATCATATCACCAGCGCACACACTTTTTCTTCTTTTCTAAACACCGGTTTTAAGTATGGAAAGCAGCTTATGCGTGGCTTTTGTGTGTGTGGCTAATCGCTGCGTTGGGCTGCGGGTGTGTAAGCTGAATACGTCACCTGAGCTTCTCTCTCAGTGAGTACACCTCTAAAGACAGTGATCGCCCTGGATCGGCCCCGCGCCATCACTGCTCGTCCCACTCAGTGTCCAATCAGACTCATTAGTTTAATTGATCAGTCTGAAAGATCTCTGTGTTTTACAGTATAATGCATGGTGTATAAAACACTGATACAAGCAGATAAAGCCCGGAGCCAGCCTTTCCTCCAACAGCACGAACACACGCTGTTATCAGCCGAAAGGAGATAAAGCCACGGGCTCAGCAGCAGCACAGGAAAGACACGAGAAAGATTTTTGAGGTGTTTCTTCAGCCTTAATGGTCTTTTTTTGCTTTAATATTTGATAAGGGAAGACCTGAGTGTGCTGAGATTTTTTGTGATGTGTGTGAGTGTTTGTATACATGTGCACGGGAGAGGAACGCGCAATATAGGGAGGTGGCGGTGCCTGAGAGGAGCCCCACTTCTTTATCACGGGGCTGATACATGGACTTCCACTGTTACTCTGGGAAGTTGGTTTAATCTCCACACACAATAAGCACAGGCACATACACACACAATAAATAATGCAGACGGTATTATTGCAGCGGCTGGTGTTTTGAATGAGCTTTGAGAAGAAGGAATATACAGCCAGCAATTCACAGAGAGATTCGAGACATCTGTGCCGCGGAAACTTGGATGATGAGACAAAAACAAAAAAGGAGCTGCTGTCAGCTGATGAGCAGGAAAAAAAAGCTCTTACAAGGAGCAACAAAATGTCCAAACATGTTCAGATTACAGTTTACAATAGCTTTCATAATTGCGTGTTTAAGATCCCTAAACTTACATTCTGGAATTGAAAATGGGATTTGGATGAATCTTAGCTTTACGGTTTAACGTTCAAGTTGCGACACAAAAATCTGCACAGGCAGCCGCTTCGCATTAGGATCAAAAACCTGAAAACTATTGACATTGCTGGTTTTCCTGAAAGCTGTTTTTGAAAAGCTCTCTGAAATATTTCCCTGAAAATCAGTTTCAGCTTTCTAATGCCTGTTTTGATTGAAGGCTAATAGTTTTGAAGCCAGTTGGCGTCTTGATGGCGTCGCGGTATTGAAAGAGGAGGAAGTGTCTCTTTTCAGCTTTATCTGATGGATGTCAGCCTGATTTTCAAACTGGCAAAGATATAAATTGTATATGTGACATGTAACGGAAACTTGTCTTTTCCTGAAATGCTCAGAAATCCTTACTGTAGATCTGTTTCCACCTTTAACCCTGAAGCACAATGAACTGGGTGAAATGTTTACACACAGCAAGGAAGTCAGTCGTCTAGCTGTATATAAAGGAATGTGACCAACATGATCCCAGTATTTTCTTTTTTTATTTTGGTGTTTTATTGCAAAGGACATGGATATATGGACATCTGGATAATCATCAATATAAGTTCAGGGCTAAATGATCAAAATCTGTAGCTAATAAAAATATATCAACCGTTTCATCCTTCAGGTGTGTTTTTGACACATTTGACAAGATCATTCATTCTTTTCAGTTGCACACACTGGATAATTCCATGCATGCCATATGGTGTTAAAAATATTGCCAAAGCTAATATGGACCCAAGCATTAAACTTTAGAAAAAAGCTGTTAATTAATTAATTAAAAAAAAATTTTTTATATAACAATACCAGTATCTCAATTATGCAATACAGGTGGAGTTATATACACCCTTTCTTTTTGTTATTTTGTTTTCAACACAAGTAAAACAAATAAGTAAAATATGATCCCAGTATTTTCAATCCTGCCCCAGCTCACCTCCAAACCATCGGTATGGAGTGCATTGACTTTCCATCCATCTGTCCATCCTCTCCCCATCTATTTATCCATTTGTCAAGCGGTCCGGAGTGAATGTGTGAGGCCGGAGAATTGTGGTGCTGAGTGATATATATCAGGCCTTTCATTTCCATCAGAGTAAAGGTTAACAGCTCATCATTCTTCTTCAACCTGAGGTGAAGGAGTGCCAGGGTCTACACACACACACTCACACACACACACACACACACGTACACGGTGAATTGATAGTAGTGGATTGACAATACAAGAGGTCTCTGCAGATTCAACATTATCTAAGTGAGGGGGAAGAAAACAGCTGTCTGCTGACCTTAAGCAAACGGGGGTAAACCAGGACAGAAAGGTTGAGAACTATTCGGAAAATACTTGCCTGAAAATGTGAAATAAAAACCCACTGAGTGAAGATTAACTTTGGAAACATTTTACCAGAAAGAAGAGAGGCTTTGTTTTCATGGTGAAGTTGTCTGGAAGAGTTTTTTTTTCTTTCTTACTTTCCTTGTTTCATCCACACACCTCCATTAGAGCCTCACACGGGCGTTTCAGAGCAGACCACCAACACCATGCAGTTTTACACGCTGGAGGGCATTCCCTTGCGGCTGCAGCGAGGAGGTCTGTCAAACATGAAGAGGAGGGAAAACAGGGAAAACTATTTCATTTGAAGCAAAAGTTGTGGTTGGAGCATCTTAAAGTTTTGTTTTTGCTCCTGCAAACATTCTGGTGGTATCAGTCTGGAGACAAATTTCCTCAAAGTGGAAAAAACAAAGGCGTCGTTTTATTATTCTGTCAACGTTTTACCATAATACATCAGAATTAGCAAGTTGGGATAGAAAAAAATGGCCAAACATTTTAACAACAATAGAAATGTGATTTTTTTTTTTGTATATAAATCAGACTTGAACATGTGATGATATGATATAAGACCTTGTGGCTTGAGAGTTACTTCACATTCAAAGCGAGTGAAATTATACGTTTTAAGAAATCGCACTGAAGAAATAGAGTGATAAGGCATCTGTGTGAAACAGGTGACATTTTCAATGCATTTAGTTACATCTTCATGGTCTCCAACCTCATAATGACAAGCTTTGAAAAAGCAAAAGACACGCAAGAAATCAAACCAAAAGGTTATCACTGTGACCATAGCATGATGGAAATAAACACTGACAGGCAATAATGCAGAAAAACATATGCTGGAATCTCTTCTTTTTTACATGACAGAAATAATCATGGTGCTCCATTCAAAGCATGGAAATTGAATCCTCCTGGCCAGAAAGATTCTGATCCTCTCATGCCAACGGTCCGAGGCATGCAGGACGTTACTGACAGGGCGAAGACAGACGGCGACCGGTGTAAACTCAGAGAGATCAGCCTCTGTTTCCAATGAGGGATTGCTTAGATCTGGATCGAGAAACCTCTGTAACTGATTTTAAACATATGCGCCATTTCAGATTTTTGGGGAATTTATCAAGGGTTAAGGGGAAAGACGTCTCACCTCACAACAAAGCTCTGAGAATGTTTGCCAGTGTCACACATCAGCATCAAACATGATCAAACTTCACCTGAAAAACTACTCAGGATAATGTTAAGTTCAGATTCCTGGCTGCCCATGCGTCACTCTGGTGGGTTCACATGTGAGGAAGCTTTCATGACAAACTGCTTCCTCGTGTTGAACCTGAGGACCTCCGTCTGAAACACTTACACATAAAATCACAAAATGTAGATTTCATTTATGCAGTTTTTATATGGATTAAAAAAAAACAGTATATGTGTCAATCTGTGAGTCTTTAAATTATCAGCTGATTGAGTTTCCTGACGGTATTCTTTAGTAATTATTTTACTAATCCCAGTTATGCACTATTGAGTCGTTTACTCTGCGTGTGGACTGTCTTCGGAGTGAAATGTCAATATCATCAATAAAACCTAAGTACTCTTGTGCGAGCAGCAGTTTGAAAATCCTCTTATTTAACTATTCTAAATGTACCATAAAGTGCATTTTCACTGAACCAACAGTCTCGAAGCACTTTACAGTCTGGATCACATTTAAATGTGCACACACACACACACACACACACACACACACACACACACACACACACACACACACACACACACACACACACACGCACGCACACACACACCATCAGTAATGGCTGCTATTTGGCTGCTAATTTAAGGTTCAGTGTCACGCCCAAGGACACCGACACACGGACGGGCTGAAATGAAGCAGCAGCGTCGGGACTGGAGGATACTGTGTCCATTACATGTTTCCCGCTGGCGTAGTCATATTAGCAGCAAAATATGTGAAGGCATATTGGGAATGGAAATTTGGAGAAAATCAAGATTTGCTTACAGCAAAACTGTTCAGCCTTTCCGTTTTTATTGCAGCAAAAACTCAGTTTGCAAAAAAATGGGAGTTTACTCGCTAGGCGACATAACAGTTTTTCTCAACTCCAACAGTGCTCACTAATTCTTTTCTCATGAGCAGTGGAAACAATACTCGGGACACAGCGGTGAAGTGCTGCTTGACTTGGCGTGAGTCAATACAATGTCATTGATTAATGTGGGTCAGGGTGACGCCGATGACGCAGGATGAGATGCTGCGACTGTCCACGGATTGAGTTGACTGCCAGTCATATTAACACCTTTTGATTTTAATAAGTCAGCAGGAAAACAGAACATAGCAGGACCAAAAAAAAAAAAAAACTGATCATATTCTCTTTGGTTTGGAGAATTGGACACAAATGTAGCAGCTGAATCAGCAGGAATTACAGAAAGTGGGTGACTTTTAGAAAGTTGTAGCAGAATATTTGTCATAATAAGTGTTTTAGTGTTGTAAGTTACTTTTGTTGTGAGATAAAAACTTGAATAAAGTTTAGATAAGTAGAGCAGCTGTAAGAATAGCTTAACGGGATTAATTCACATTATTTTGTTTTTCTCAGTGTTATGATCAAATGAAACAATGCATGAAGTCATGAAGTTGATATTCTTTGACTCCTGAAAGGCAGCATGAGGCTAAAGATCAGAGGTGGATTCTTACAGTATTCCACTTCATCCCTTTAGCACTCCCTGCAGAGCAACTCAAACAACTCTGACCACAGTCGCTACTGAACTTTAGTGGGAAAACAAACAAAAGAAGAAAAGTGTGGAGAGGAGCAAAGGGCATCACTGACATCACTAACAGAATTGAACCTGACCTCAATATACAAAACCGTGACGTTTTACTGTTGTTCAAAAACCTGGTCCTGGTTTGACCTCTTACTCCATTCAGTCAACCTTTCTCTTGTTTGATGGGATTATTCTGTCCCTGCTTTGTCTTCAGTTGTGCAGGCTTTTGTATTTCTTTGGATGTAAAGTTTGGTTGTACCTGTTTTTGGTGGCGATCCAAACAGCTTTCATTACATTTCATGACTGTCAATGTGCTGTTAGGTAAAACTACTGCGACGACAGAGAGAATCGGTTTGAGTGAGTGTGTGACTGTCTGTCTCTGTGTATTAGCTTTTACCGGTATGAGAAGATACTTTATAGAACAACAACAACAAAAAAAAAATCATGTGAACTGCATAAATAACACTGATGTTGACCTATTTATATCAGAAAATTGGCTGAAGATTTCTCCTGAGTTATTTTCATTTCTTTATCTATAATAAAGTCTCTAGGGGACTAGTCTGATCCCAGCTGATCCAGGACAAAAAGCAATTTACACCCTGAACAAGCCAGCGGTCCACAACAAGGACAATGCAGAAAAAGATAAGTGCTCACCCTACATCCATGTGTTTGGCTTATGGCAGGAATCCAGAGCGACAGGAGAATCACATTCTTAGTACTTAAGAACTTCACACGTAGATGTGTCTATTTACTGTTGACACTTTATGATCCAAAATACGACACAGTAGCTTGTCCTTACAGCGCACGTCACTATAGCATAGAGATTGACACACAAAACAGAGTAACATCCAGCAGCTGAGAAGAAAGAAAAGTAGCTCAAAGCAGAGCGGAAACGAAGCAGTCGTCTATATCTTCCAGTTTTCATCATCCATCTCATAAATTAAATTAAAATAAATATGGCATTTTTTTTTAATTCAGCATTCAGGTTTAGACTTGGAATTTTAAATTTATGGCCCAAGAGGAGCTATTATCCAGCGCTGTAGCTTTAGAGCTGAAAGCCTGTAGCAAAGTTATGATAAAATACATCAGAGGTGCTTTATGGCTCTGGCCCCTCATGTCACTGCTTTCTCTGGCACATGGCCCAAATGCCTCCATCCCCTGACCTTGGCCATGATGATGGCATTAAAACTGGTACATGGGCATATTCACAATGGCGCTCACACACATACACACACTCACACACACACACACACACACACACACACAACTGTAGGACATCACCAAGGTGATATTTTGCCTGCCTTTGCGTTGCAGTCAGCTAAAACACGCTGCGGTTCATTGCACGATTCAGCATTAAATTACAATTTGTGACAGAGTTCATCTGATGAGCGAGGAGGACAATACGAAAGGACAACAAGGTAACAATCTGACATTTAGCTGACATCCTTTCTTCATAAAAGCCTGCCTTTAAAAACAACAATGTTTTTATGGACGCGGTGGAGATGTGACTGTATTACCGAATGTTTGGCTTTGAAAGGAGATGAAATCTGTACTGTGGCCTTTTTTTTTTTTTTTCCAGTTTTTAGAAATATAGGCACGTAGACACAAGGGTTATGAAAGGCATCTTTGGTCTTTTACTTGAGGGTAATTACAGACAGACAAGCCTGACATAGATGAAAAAGTGATGAAAAAGAAGAGCCAGAGGAAGTGAGGACCATTAAACAGACTCTGAGTAATTCCCTGAAGCAGCAAATGAAATGTAGGTCTTCAGTGTCAGACACAAAACTGTGTGTGTGTGCATGCGTGCATGTGTGCGTGCACTGAAAATGGAGAAAGCTTCACCTCAAACCTGAAGGTTTCAATGCTGAGAGAGTGAGCTATTTATAGTTGCTATTTTATTGTGTTCTTGAGATGGCATGTTAATTTTCCATGCATTTATATGATCCTACCACAAGGAACTAGTGTTTTATTTTACACAAATAAGCTGTACTGTCAAAACAAGCGATTGTCATTTCAATCAGTGTCATAGGAAAGCAGTAATTTGAATAAATGAAGCGAGAAACAACCACTGGATGAAATTTATAACAGAAGATACAAAGCAGGCATATTTTATTCCACTTCTCTTGCAGCAACATTACCTAAAATTCAACTGGACTATTGCAAATCAAGGAAGAAGATCAGACATTAGTAATTAATACAACAAACCTGAGCGGAGCACTGAGGCCAGTAAACTCCCTCTTTCAATTTCCCAATGGATCCTGAAAAACATCATATCAAAAATTTATTCCTACAGTATGTACCAGTCCTAGAAAGAGTTTTTTTTTCTGGCTGTCCTATCAATATTTAATATCCTAATAAGTTGTTCATGACTATTATGCGTCGTTCACAGTCCTGTCCTGTACCTGAGAGGGAAACGGGCTGGCATTGGAGGATTGTCAGTTCCCATAGGAAAAATGTGTTGCTCATCTGTTGTTCAATCTCATCTCGTGAGATCAATTTGAGCTTCTCATATTCATATCATTCTGTGATCATTTGTATCTGAATTACTTCTCCTAAGGGTCCCTTAGGAGCAAGAGATAAGCTAAAAAGAGACAAGACATCAGCAAGACAAAGGAGGTTAAGTTGAGAAAACCATTTGAGCAACATTTGAGAAGTGGGATAAACAGATAAGATCTCATAATTGTATACCCCTGATCTCAGTTATGTCTTGGTTATTTGAAGGAGCATTAAAAGAGATTAACATGAGATGAATCTGAGACTTTTATGAGACAAATCTAAGAAGTATGAGCCTTAAAAGAGATCTCATCAATGTGTGTCCAATGTCTCTTCTATGTCTTGATTATTTCTCTTAAATGTCTTACTGAAGCTACATATGAGAATAATATCTGAGCCATATTTGAGAAATATGAGAACAAATTGAGAATGCAATTTAAAGATTAATTATCTTTAGTAATTAGAAATAATGTCAAAAACATACTCAATACTGAAAATTGGAAAATTTTATTTCAGTAACACCATTTGTACAATATAATGTATCAAATCACCATTAGTATTTGGGCAGCAGCATTGGTGAACTATTTAAGCAAAACAACAAAAAACATTCACAAAATTGGAATCATGCTGTTTACACCAAGAGATCTCTTTACAACGGTGTGAAAGCTTAACTTTAGATTAGCGTTTATGGAGCTGGAGTAAGCACTACGAAGCATTCGTAAACTTTCAAATTGCAGACATTAAACACAGTGACCAGCACCGCTGGGGTACGTGGAACAATTGCACTTGGGTTTGGCTCAAATATAGGAAACCATGTGAAAAGGAACTAGGAATCTACTAGTACTACTAATTCACACACTACCAAACCTCAGTGTCAACATGGCAGGAACTGGTCCATGAAAATGAATAAGAAAAAAAAAAAAGTAAGCGACGGTGAAAAAGAGATAAAGCAGTCCACATAGGGCAGGCTGTATCAGTGGGCTACTCCTTAGAACCTGTTCTTGCCCTACATTTGTTGACAATGGCTTTCTTGAGCTTGGCCTCCTCGATATGTTCTCAACCAGGCAGAGTTGCACATCTCAGGACATAAACTGTAAGACAAGAGCAATAAAATCTGTAATGAGTGATTTGGCAAAAAGACTTACCATATAGATCATACACAACTGCAGTAAAGGTTAAAGGGATAGTTCAGGATTTTTGACATGAATCTGTATGGCATCCCCATCAGCAGTGTTGTGCATTCACACAGACTGACCCCTGACCCCTGACAGCGTCCAGTGAGCAGAGGTCCTGTCCGGTTTTGGTCCAGACGAAGGTAGTCCGGCAAGTTTGCTGGGGTCCTGAAAATAAAATGTTTTCTTCTCAAACCAATCTGTGTTCGAAAGAGAGATATATTTGCATCACAAAACCGTTGTCCACAAAAAAGTCAGACCTCGTAAATGCTTGGCACTATTTTCTCTCCCTTCATATCACTCTGCGCTGCCTCCAGATGGCAGCCGCGCTGGTTTCACTTTGGTTACAGTTTAAAGTTAGCTCCAGCTGGAGGCAGCACGGAGTGATATGAAGGGAGAGAAAATAGTGCCAAGCATTTACGAGGTCTGACTTTTTCGTGATGAACGGTTTTGTGATGCAAATATATCACTCTTTCGAACACATATTGGTTTGAGAAGAAAAACACTTTATTTTCGTGAATCCAGCAAACTTGCCGGACTACTTTCGTCTGGACCTAAACCAGACAGGACCTCTGCTCACTGGACGCTGTCAGGGGTCAGTCTGTGTGAATGGACAACACTGCTGATGGGGATGCCATACAGATTCATGTCAAAAATCCCGAATTATCCCTTTAATAGGAAATAACTCAGTGAGACGTCCATTTCAGTTGAAAGAATTTGAAATCAGCAAGTAAGATTTTTGGTACAATCATAAATACAAATGTAAGCAACAGTCTGTTATCGTTAAAGGTGCTGTACATGATACTGGATAAAACTTCATTTCTGGTATTAAATTTCTATTCCGAGAATTTAGTCAGACAACTATGAAATGAAAAAATAAAACTGAGTGTAAGCATTGCAAGCTCAAGTAAAGCTTAGGTATCATTGAGCATGGATGTAGCAGGTTTTGCATTGGGCTGTCTCAGTTATTTATTCCGTGTAATGTCTTGCAAAGATCATTCAGGGAATGAAGTTGCTCCTGCAACTCTTTAAAATAAATAATAAGCAGATTTAATGGCAGGCAATTTCATTTTGAGCATAATAAAAACATGCCAAGATGATTACTAGAATTATTTGATTACTTGCCTATTCTCGAGATGATTTCATCGATCCTTCTCTTTTCGTGTAGGATTTTTTCAAACTCCCCCTTACAATCCTCACATGGTACCCATGCACTGACTGGTGGACCAGCTGCATGGCCTCCACCAGATGTTGAACCAGAGATGTTGAGGCTGTTTGGTGGTGGGCCAGCTGCATGTCTTCCACCAGGCGATGGGCCAAAGGTGTTGAGGCTGTATGGCGATGGACCAGAGGTGTTGAGGCTGTATGGCGATGGACCACAGGTGTGGAGGCTGTATGGCGATGGACCAGAGGTGTGGAGGCTGTATGGCGATGGACCACAGGTGTGGAGGCTGTTTGGTGGTGGGCCAGCTGCATGTCTTCCACCAGGCGATGGGCCAAAGGTGTTGAGGCTGTATGGCGATGGACCAGAGGTGTTGAGGCTGTATGGCGATGGACCAGAAGTGTTGAGGCTGTATGGCGATGGACCAGAAGTGTTGAGGCTGTATGGCGATGGACCAGAAGTGTTGAGGCTGTAGGGCGATGGACCAGAAGTGTTGAGGCTGTAGGGCGATGGACCAGAAGTGTTGAGGCTGTAGGGCGATGGGCCAGAGGTGTTGAGGCTGTAGGGCAATGGACCACAGGTGTTGAGGCTGTATGGTGGTGATGGGCCAGCTGCATGGCCTCTGTAGGGTGATGGATCAATGGTCCCCCCTTTGGTAGAGCTATCATAAAATCACATAGAACCAGAAATGGCATTTCTGTAAACACAAATTGCCCAGAACAGATATGACAAATAACTTCAAAGAACTGACTGAAATGACCAGCAGAGACATAAAAGAAGGTGCTGCCTTGACAACTGGTGCTGTCAACTGTTTTTATGTATATGGTGGCTAGTACTAATAATATAAATAAATGTACTATGCCCAAAATCTGCCATATTTGTAACCATTTTATATTTTAAAAACATAACACATTTCAATAGTGGAAATAGCTGATCAACAACCTCACAATATGTTGTGGCATGTGAGCTTGTAAAGTGGCTATTTCCATTCTTTGTTAAAATATTTGAAATCTATAAACATTTTTCAACAGATTCATTTAATTACATATTTTATGTAAAATATTCTGACCATTATGCAGAAATAATGACAAAACTAATGGCAAATAATTTTCATCAGGGCTCACACGACATTCACATACTATTTACTGAAATAATGGGCTCTATGCACAGCTCCACTACTTCCTGAACTTAAACAAGCTCCTTTATTTCCTGTCTGACATTATTGGACAAATTGATTAATCCAGATGTGTCTGACCATTGTGACTACTCAGATGTAAGACAGAAAATGAAAGAGCAGCCTTAAGTTCAGGAAGTAGTGGAACTGTGCACAGAGGCTATTCTATGATCACAGATTGGATAACAAAGTTTTCCTAATGCTGTTTAGGGGGTTTTGAACTTTGCCAGACCTGTTTGGATAATGATTAAAAGTTTTGAACACGTGAGCCCACGGGGATTATATAATAATTATGACAAACCTACCCATTGGGTGGTGGGCCAGCTGTGTTGAGGCCTGTTGCATGTCCCCCATCAGGTGATGGATTCTGCGATGAGATTTTCTCGCCATGTTCAGACAGTGGGCTCCGATCTATTATAATGGTGTCAGACCCTGATGTTGAGTCTGATGGCTCATCGTCTTTTAAAATATTTAAAAAGGACTCCTGTGGAGTTGGGTGGCCTTGTGGTGGCTTAGCCTGATCTGATGAAACATATTCAACAGTGGCCCTATGAAATTTACCATCTGACCACTTTGCTAAAACAGAATCTCCTGATTTAAGATCTTGCAGCTGCACAGGAGCCTCATCTCTTGCCAAAATGTCAGAACCTCTAAAGACTTTGCTGGTATAAGCATCCTCCCATCTGACAAATGCAACACACCCTGAGAGAGAGAGGGGGGGGGGGGGGGGGGGGAGAGAGAGAGAGAGAGGGAGAGAGAGAGAGAAAGAGATAGAGAGAATGTTTATATTCCATTTGTATTTGAGCACAACAATTCAGACTACTATTTTTAGACATCATATGGACCTTATGATTGTTACCCCTGCCCATCCCCATGCATAACAGAAATTATTAACTCAATACTTACCAGATTGCTCATTTGGGGGAGGGGAGCTCTGCAGGGCCTTCATTTTCTTCTTGGGAACCCATACCCTCTTTTTTGCAGGCATTTTGTTTTTATCCATCCTGTTAATGAAAAAAGAAATACTGTATCAACTATAATATAAATATACACTATTTTCACCTAATTCACATCTTTTTGAGGCAAGAATTAGATCAAAATAAGCAAAAGTCAAATCAAATTATTTTCCTAACTGATTGTTAGTTTCATCATCTGTAAATATTTTACACACAGGAAACAACATCCTGCTGCAAAGTCTGCTTGAAAGCAAAGGCAGCGACACAACCAACTTACTGCAGCACCTCAGGTAGAGACCTGCCACCGAGTAGGAGAGGCGCTGCTCCCAACATGAGCAGGATATACATTTAAACGTTATACAAACTGCAGTAAGCAGCTAGCCAGCCGTCCCATTTTCACCGGTCTGAATGAAAATAGCTACAGTTCGGAGTTTCTCTGTTAATTACCTGTTGGACAGACGCCAAACTACCTAATCCCCACCTTCCAGCGTACCACTCCGTTACCACAACTGTTAATATTTCACCTTATGATAATGTCAAAAGAATTTCTTCACAGCATTACATACCACAGCATTCTTACCTCTCCAAGTTTCGTCGTGTCTGGAGCAGCAGCCAACGGACGCGTCTCCCTCTTTTTTCCCTCCAGAAATTAACGGTCAAGTTCCTTTTTCAGATTCTTCTTCTTGGCGGTTGTGCAGCGCTGCAGCGCACTACCGCCCCCTTTTGTTCTGGAAGATACCTTCCTGGAAAATATCATTATCATTGCACGCATGCAAATTTGGGATTGTTAGTATTATTATAGATTTTTTATATGTATTTTTTTCTCTTTCTTAGTTTGTTCTTTGGAAGATTATAGTCTGTAACTGCACACTCTGTTCTCCTAAGCTACCGCTCAATAGGTGGCGGTAATGCTCCCTGAAATGGGTAGCAAACTGCCATAAACTGCCATAAAGAAGAAGAAGGACGCTCATTCAGCAGGCAGGAAGAAACAGCGCAGCGTCTCTGTAAAGAATAACGACTAAAAGTAAGTAATAACTAGGGCTGGTCCAGAATATCCGAATATTCGGTCGCTATGATGACATAGAGAACTTGATGACATGTGAATGTGTTTTATGTTCAAAAGCCACCTTCTCTGCTGTCTGACCTGTTTTAGCCACACCCAGTCCCAAGTGCAGATGAGAGAGAGATCCTGAACACAGTTAGTTCTGACTGAGAATCACATCAAGATATGGGGAAAAAAGAATATGCAACCATTAGCTGTATTTGCATAATGTGTTCAATTTCTGTCAAATTGCCTCTTGTGTTTTAAATGTTTTCTGTTTTTATTTTGTTATCTTTTGAGTTTCTTGCAAGAAATCTTTTCTTTGCTAATTGATGAAAAATGTAATTTAAGGAAAATGTGACTCTTTAAATATTTTAAGAGGGTCTGGATCCAGAAGAAAAGGTATGAACTATTGATGTGCTCTCTTTTGTGTCAGGAGGTAGCAGCAGGGGAACACAGCAAACGGCGTCAGAAACACTCACCATGGTCCAGGAGGCGTAAAAACATGATGCCCTGGGGAGAACGCAGGTTTACGAATGGTATGGGCGCTTTAAAAGGGGCGAAATGTCCATTGAAGACCAGCCCCGCTCCGGACGACCCGCATCCTCACGCACGCAGGAAAAGATCCGCGAGGATCTTTTTTCTGGAAGCCGAACACAGCGAGTCTGTGCCGCCTGGGCAGTCTGTTAACCAGAACCACTACATCCGAGTCCTGAGGCCGCTCCGAGAAGCAGTGAGGCAGAAGCGTCCGGAGCTTTGGCGGGATGGTGAGTGGTGGCTACACCATGACAACGTGCCGGCGCACCGGGCCCTGCGTGTAATGCAGTTCCTGGAGAAAAACGGGATGATCCTACTGCCTCATCCACCCTATTCACCAGACTTAGCCCCCTGTGACTTTTTTCTCTTCCCAAGAATGAAGAAAGAGCTGAAGGGGCGGAGATTTGAGGACGTCGAGGAGGTTAAACAAAAATCGAAAGACGCACTGCACGGCATCATTACGCACAAGTTTTCAAACGCCTTTGAAAGCTGGAAGACACAGATGCAACGGTGTATTCAAACCAGCAGGGATTACTGTGAAGGCGACAGCTTTGAACAATTGTTACAATTAAACACATTAAAAGTTATAACCAGTGTCCGTTTTTTTCTGGTTCTCCCTCGTATATATGATGCAGAAGTTTACAAACAGCTTGTAGATGATGGTGGTCCTCTTAGGGACCCTAAAAACATCTCTCTCCCTTTGAACACAGATGGGGTACCTATTTTCAAATCGTTCAAGTTTTCAGTGTGGCCTTTTTATTGTATCAAGTGAATTGAGCTTCATGGAACACACAAAGAGAGAATATGATATTTGCTGGACTTTGGTATGAGGATTCAAAACCATTCATGGTTACATTCCTTAGACCACTCAGTGACACACTAAGTGAGCTTGCAAACAATGGAATTCTTGTGCAACCTGCAGTGTTGATATCTGAACCTTTTGTGTGTAAAGTGCTCACCATTGCTGGAACATGCGACTTACCTGCTAAAGCATTAGTCCTTAATTCAGTACAATACAATGGGAAATTGCATTGTACTGAATAATCTACTGTATTATCAGGGTGATTTGAATGATTATCAAAACAGTATTTGCTCTATTATGTGTTACACTTCCCAAGACTCTGTTGTACTGCTCTATATAATAGAGCTTTGCTGTGAATTCTGTCAAAAAAAATTATCAGCACCATGTCAACATCTAGAAAGTTCAGACATTTAAAAAAGTCTCTAAAAGGTGTCTTTGAGTCCATCACGGCAGTTTGTTTTAATGGATTAAGTTTTGGAACTGAAATTGTAATGATGATTGATAATTGAAATGAGTTATTAACACATTTTGTAAGTTGAACATGATGTATAACAAACCATATATCTCAAATTATTTGCCTGAATTGATTTTTTTTTTTGTCAAATTTTGCCATGAGACAAACTTAGATATGATTGAGGTTTTATATTAAATAATGTGTCGTATTGAGACTAATTTGAGAGCTTGCACTACTCTCATTTTTCTTTTCGCTGAAATTGTAGAAAAGAGACAACTGTAAGAGAATCTGAGAACTCAAATAGTGAGCAGTGAGAGACAGAACCATGTATGTTTCTCACTGAGACATAACAGAGATAGTGCTTCCAAGTAAGGATATCAGATTGAGACATATTTGAAAGCGGCAGAATAAGTCTCATTTTTCTCTTAGTTGAGATCAGGAAAAGAGACAGTTGTGAGAGAATTTAGAGAACTTGCATAGTGCTCACTGTGAGACTTAATTCTCAGGAGAAACATTTGAGAAGAATGAGAAAACCACTCTTTTCTCGATTAGTGCTCATTTATATCTAGGAGATGTAAATGTGACATAAAGGAGATCTCATCTTCAATTTTGCTTTGCTATGGGTTCTTAACGCAGCTCAACTGGGCCTTTCTGAGGCTGTGTAAAACCCGGCCATTCTGCTCTCACCTGGCATCACTTCATTGGTTATGCTCCTTTAAGCAACAAATAAATGACTCGGTTTCAGTTGTGAGGATTTTTCCTGTCAGTCACTTTGAGCCGGTCTCTGACAGTGGTTAAAAAAACAATATGAACATGTCATTTTATCCTCCGCCTGACATATCACTTCTGTCTTTATCTGCACTACACTACCTCAAGTGAACTCTGCTGAATTTGATATAATTGTTGAGCTGACAGGTTGATTTATATGACTATGTGCTCAAAGCACTTAGAAAAATATTTTTAATTTTAAGTGTGTTATTGAAAAAGAAAAAAGATTTTATGGAAGAATTTTTTTTTATATCTAGCAGAACGAGACAAGGTAAATGGGAATAAAATAAAACCTACCCTGCTACTTTCACTAACAGTCATAATTAGTCTTCAAAGGAAAGACAGTGGGAATTTACATGATGAAGTTTATAATGATCCAATGCAACAGATGCACCGAAACTGAAGCGAAGAAGGATGTTTGTTTTTTCATGGTGTTAGTTTAGACTTTCAAAGTCATGCTAGATAATGAGAAAGCAAAACATCTCTGACAAGTATCAATGATTTATCGCAAAAAAAATTGGACAGAAACATTCCAAAATAGGAACGGGATAATTTTTAGCCCTAAATACAAAAGCTATAGCAATATCTGATGTAGAGATGATGAGAAAAAAAAAAAAAAAAGAAACAAGAGGAAAGACAAAGGGGAGAAAAGTAAAAACATTCCTCCTGACTAGTATCTCTGTCACCCAATCAAAAAGTTAACTGAAGATGAGTCAAATAGTCCAAACAGTCCAGGCTCTGCATATTCTATTCACTTCAGGAAGTCTTCACAGTGGTCGCAGGTCTGGTGAACTGATTGTCCTGATGAGTCGTGTTATCTTCTCAGACTGGGCGGAATCACAGTGTCTCCGGGAGAAATGAAGGTAAATGAGTCTGAGTGTGGCCACCATGCAGGGTGAAAACCAGGCTGGAGTGAGCAGGCCAGACACAAGACAGTCGAGAATCCGTATACATGAATCAACCAGTAATCAGTTTAATATACGAGCACTGCTGGTGGTGACCGCTGAGGGGGCAGATGGTTATTCATGTGACCAACTAATCTCTGGTCTGGACTCCTGCATTAGTGGCGATGGCGCTTCCCCCTCATATAGCTCATCCACCCCTCTGTTTCTCTATTATCATCTAGAAACCTTCAACCTCATCCATAAATCCTTCCGAAATCGGGCTCCTAAAAAATACAGAAAAATAGAGATAATGACGTTAAGAAAGCCGAGCAGAGAGAAAGATTGAGTCTTATTGCCGTTAAAGGTCAACGAGGAGGATGTGATATTTGAGGAGGAATAACTGGAGGTCCGGCTTCCTGTGATCGCCACCATATGCAACCCGCTGCCCTCTATCCGCATCTCAACCACACACACACACACACTCACTTGCCAGCGCCTGCTGGACACAAAACACACCTCGGGAAATTGTGCACTGACTCACAATTATCCCCTGACTTCAAAAACAGTACAGCAAGTGGAAAAAAATAACACCCCGCTCAAAGCAATATTTCTCTTCCTGTTTTCCATTTCCTCCCTATTTTTGTTTTCTCACAGAGCCCATCATATACAAACGCCTCTTTAAAAGTGCGATAAAAGAGATCTAGATGTCAGCTCAAATCGGACCCCCCCCTCACCATGCTTTCAGCTGTGGGGATTTCTCATGCTGCGACCCCCTCAGAAGACCCTCGGCGGCTTCAATTATAACAGAAACTTTACCACTGAGCACAAAATCTCCTCAATAGCTTTGTCTGGTTCCGGGTGAATGTTTTTCCATCTGTTCAAATAAATTGCTGCGTTAAATTCATACCCTAAAATGGTGTTATTTGTATTCCGTTTTAGCTTTTTTTCTTTTCTTTTTTTTTTTTTTAAAGTGTTGCTCCTCAGGAATGTCGTCTTGTTGCCTTCAAAGGACAGTTTTGACAGCCTCTTGGACTGCGCATCTCTCAGATGGGAGAAAAAGTGTTATGCATTCATGCTGGGATAAATTGCCTTTCTTTCAAGACAAACTTTTCAACAAATTTTCAAAAACTGCTGCTTGTCCTGAAGGTGACACCAAAAGAAGGACACGGAAAGAAAAGTGTGACAGCAGGTGGCATGTTGGGGAAAGCTAAAGAGGATGAAAATGGGTGCAGGGAACATTGAATGATTTTTGTAAATACAAAAGAGGGAAGCGTCGCGATGGGTTACAACGTGGAGACTTAGTTCAACAACATGATTGGGGTGACACATTTTTTTAATTTAACACGCCATTGGGTGGATGCTTTCACCCAAAGTGCTTCGCAAGTAGCAGGAGTACTTAGTGAATAAGCTCCAGTGTCGGGACTTTATTGTGTTTCAGTGAGGACAGACGTCATATGTACCTGCAAAGGTGGAGAACGCCATCTCTTACAGCCACTCACTCTGTTTGAGAGGTTTGGTGATGTTATGAACATTTCCATGATGTACCTTGTGTTTTTAATTCTCGTATACATACAGATGTCTGCAGTTATAGAGGGTAAGAACCATTCACAGTGCATATTAATGGTGTGTTCATGTTAAACCTTGTCAGTGGTGCTTTACACTCTAGATGGACACCAAACTCAAATACCCTGGCTATCAAAAGCAGACTCCCACACTGTATGTGTTGTGGGGCTCTCACTGTAGTCTGGGCTGAAATTGATGTGTTCTCCATTTGACATGTAAAAAAAAAAAAAAAAAAAAAAAAGCCCCCAGACAGACAGTTTTCTCTGGCAGCAGGGAGAAAGTTCCCCCAAAAGGCAGCGAACAAGATCATGTTTAATTATTTACAGAATGCAAGTGTGAAGGAAAAGTGTGAATGCAGACTGTGCTCTCTCAGCATTCAAGGGATTTTTGACTTTCATTCTATAATATTAATGCAGTTTTAAGAAGAAATTCAGCTGGAAGGACAATGTTTTCCCTTCCATGTATTTTTCATATCAGATTTGTCCCGTGCAGGTTCAAGGTGTTGAACCCTTTCCAGCTGAGGCAAAAAACAGAGATATCCACATGAACATTCACACACAAACTATCCATCAGTCTGTCTCCCACAACACTTCATCCAATCCAGGTAGCAGAGGACACTGGAGAAAAACCTAGTGAACTGAGGACAAGGTATGGGACATGGGAAAGGTTACCAGCCCATCACAGGTCAAACGCAAACCATCACCTTCACATGTATGAACAATTTTTAGAAGTCATTGAAAAAACTCACGTGTGTTTTTGGACTGAGTACTTGGTGAAAACCCGCACACGTGAAAACAAAGCTTGATCTGACCATATTGCAACAGGACAGACCTGCAATAGACCAGGAGTCGGTAATTATTGGATAAATCAGACTGCATGTCTGTGTTTAACAGAAGTTCACTTGGGTCCCTAATAAAAAAAAAAAAAAAAAAAAAAAACACCCAGGGAGGAACATATCTCAAACTAGGCCTTCCTGTGTTGAAGAGACATTGCAAACCAGAACCAGCGTCCATGAATGAACATGATGGCTGTCCCATCCATTATATAATAATAATAATAATAATAGATTTTATTTGTAATGCACTTTACATTTAAAATCAAATCTCAAAGTGCTACATGAGACACAGGGTTTAAAAACAAGCGCAGGGTAAAAACATTACAATACAGCACACTTTAAGCAACATTATTGCTGGTATGCCTTTCTGAAAAGGAAGGTCTTCAGTCCTTTTTTGAAAGTGCCCACCGTCTGTGGGGCCCTAAGGTGGTCTGGGAGCGCGTTCCACAGACGGGGAGCTGCGGCTTCAAAGGCCCGGTCCCCCTATCTATTTTTCACAAGTGAACCAACATAATAAAATGATTTCAGTTATTACATTTGTGAAATAAACACGTAATAATTCTCATTATACCAATATTCATATATTTTGTTCATATATTTTTAACATACACATATAAAACCTCTTAAAGGTGCATTGAAGAGTTTTTCAACTTTAAAAATACTTATTTTCCACCATAAATATGTTACACATTTTTAATGATGTGTACAATGTGCCCTGACATATTCATTGCAAGTACCTCTAACAGCGCTAAATTGTCACTTGAAAGTTGCAGTGCCGGTCCGGCACCAGAATTTTTTGGGGGAGAATTTGAAAGGAATGACGTAAACCACGCTCTGGCTGGCCTGATTTAGTTATGTTTAGTTCCCTTTCAGTCGATTCACTCGGTACAACACATATTGTATGGGATATCACACCCCCTTACGGCCTGCTGAAGACAACTCTATTCACGCCTTTACGGCAGATGATCTGTGATGACGTGGATGGCCTGCCCTCCACTTATAAGCGGCCATCATCACAGACATCCCTCAGTTCTTACGCTCTTCACTGCGCGAAGAACACCTCGCTGAGACAGGTTAGCTAGCTGCTGCTAGTTAGCTTGTTTTCTCCGGTGCTGGAATTAGCTAAACAGCTCGCTGTTGGTGTTAGCCTCTGCTACTGCTGTAGCAGGTGACTGCCCGCGGAGTGCTAATTTCGGACTGGTACAGGCTTCGTGTCTCGTCATGAGCACGAGGCCGAAGGTGGGGAAGAAGTCTTCTGTTCGTCCCTGTCCTCAGGGATGCGGCTTCTCCTTACACGAAAAGGACCAGCACGAGGCTTGTCCCGTCTGTTTGGGTGTTGGCGGACCCCGAAGCGTGCGAGTTTTGTCTCCAGCTTCGGCGGTCGACACTCAAGAGACGGGTCAAGTTCTTGGAAAAAGTGCTGGGTGCTACAGCAGCACGGCAGGACCCCCTCCTCTCCAAGTCCAGGGACCCAGCTTCGTCTGGCTCCGACGACGAGGAGCTCCAGGTCGAAGTCCCCGCTACTAGCTGGGCGGACCATATGGAGCAAGTGGAGGAAGCAGCCGGGTTTGACCCCGGGTCCTCCGAGCTGGCTGACCAGCCCTTTGGTCTGGCAGCCCATCATGACGACGATGACGTGCTGGACATCGGTCTGGACATGCATGGGCTGTCGGAGGACGAGGGCTTGCCATCAGAGCAGTTAGCCGCAGCCACGGCTTCGGCTAACTGCGACGACAATTCATTTCTCTCTCTGTTTCGCAGAGCAGCGGAGAAGCTGGAGGTGGAGTGGCCGTCTCCTCCGCCGTCCCAGAAACCGTCATGGTTTGCAGGGTTTTTTCTACCCCCCGAGCCGGCAGCGGTGAAAAATAGTCTGCCAATGTTCCCGGACTTTGTGGCGGAGCTAACATCGTCATGGGACAAACCACTGTCCACCCGTGTCACGGTGCCCGGCTATGGACAATATTCGGACTTGGACGGAGCGGAGAAGGCGGGTCTGGTTAACCTGCCACCGATGGAGCCGTCTCTGGCGGCCTACCTGGCCCCGTCCCATAACCATGGTGTCGGCGGGGCCCCCTCCCTCCCGTCCAAGCACTGCAGATTTTCAGCGTCACAGCTGGAAAAAATTTACCGAGCTCAGGCGGGTGCTGCCCGCGTGCTGAGCTCTGTCACTATGCTGCAGACGTACCAGGCTATGTGTCTGGCGGAGCTGGGTTCGCACTTGCCCCCAGACAACCCGCTGTCTCCTCTCCTGGACGAGGTCAGAGTCACCACAGACTATATTCTCCGTGTGGCTCGCGGTGCAGAGCTTTCCCTCGGCAGAGGAATGGGGTCTACCATGGTAGCGCAGAGACATCTGTGGCTGACTCTGTCTGATGTTCCGGAGAGAGACAGCACCTTGTATCTGGACGGACCCGTCTCCACTGCGGGCCTGTTTGGTCAGTCGCTGGATGCCATCCAGGCGAGATTTGAGCTGGGGAAGAAACAGAACGAGGCTCTGCGCAGCATCATTCCCAGACGGGAGGTAAATCCCAGATCCGGATCCGGATCCCGCAGGCCTGTAGCCGTGCAGCCGCTCCCTAAGAGGGCGACTCCGACGGCCAACGTCCAGGAGGGACAACAGGCGCGACACCAACTACCCGCTCAGCCTCCACGCCACTCGGCTTGGAGTAAGGGCCCACCTCCAGGCATCCGGAAGGATTCGGCGCCTAAGAGGAAGAAGAACCAGCCGTCCTAACCCTGGGATGGAGTCAGGAAGGGCCCGTGCAGCAGGGAGACGCTGTGACCCTTCATTTTTGCCCCCCGTGGGGCGGGTTCAATGTTATGTTCAGGGGATCAGTCCCAAACGGCGCTGTACTCCCCAAACATGGTCTCCCAAGCACTTTCCCCCCACACACTCAAATGTTTCTGGTGCGTGTCGTGTTAAAAACCTTGTTCTAATAAAGAATGTTATGGTTTTTCAAAAAATAAAGCAACGAAGTCGCTTTCAAATAAGTGGCAGTCAGGTGATGTCATTCCCTGCTGGCACGCTAGAGGGCAGCAGTCCTCTACCTTCTGTGCAGAAGGGCAGCCAGAAGGTGTCATTCCCCCCTGGTACGCTAGGGGGCGACATCTCTCCACTTACCGTGCCCCAGATCAGCAGACTGGCGGCACGTCTCTCTCAGTGGCGCGCATGCGCACTATCCGCCTGGGTAGAGCGCACCGTTGCTACGGGTTACCGTCTGCAGTTCTGAGTCAGACCTCCGCGGTTCAAGTCAGTGGTAAACACCGTGGTTTCTGGGGCAGCTGCGGCGGTGATGAGAGAAGAAATACGGACCCTTCTGCTCAAGAGGGCGATTCGAGTGGTCCCCGCCTCAGAGGAAAACAAAGGTTGGTACAGCCGGTATTTTGTTATTCCGAAAAAGGGGGGCGGTCTCTGTCCTATTTTGGACTTGAGAGTGTTAAACAGACGTCTAAGGACTTACAAGTTCAAGATGTTAACTCTCAGACAACTTCTTACCGCGGTCAGCCCGGGGGACTGGTTTGCATCCGTGTATTTAACAGATGCGTACTTCCACGTCGCGATTCATCCCGACCACAGACAGTACCTGAGGTTTGCATCCGAGGGCTCGGTTTACGAGTACCTGGTGCTGCCGTTCGGCTTGTCTCTCGCCCCACGCACTTTCAGCAAGTGTGTAGAAGCGGCGCTATCTCCCCTCAGAGAGAGGGGCGTGCGTATTTTGGCGTATCTGGATGACTGGTCTCTGGTGGCCAGCTCCAGAGAGCAGGCGGCGGCGCAGCTGTCGCTGCTACTGTTGCACATTCAGTCACTAGGATTTTCTGTGAATCCTCAGAAGAGCTCTCTGGTTCCGCGGCAACAGTTTTCATTCCTCGGACTGGAAATATGTTCAATTACAGGCCGAGCACGGCTGTCAGAGCAGAGTGGCCGCGTTTCACCGCTGCCTCGCTCAGTTTCAATTGGGACGCAGACTCTGTTTTCGCACGGTTTTACAGCTGACCGGCATGATGGCCTCCATGATAGCAGTGGTGCCACTGGGTCTGCTGAAGATGCGGGCCTTTCAACGCTGGTCTCGCTCTCACCGGTTGTGCCCAGCGCGGCATCTTCAGAGAAAGCTGACGGTGACGCCTTCCTGCTTGCTAGCTCTCCGGCCATGGCGGGAGCCCGGCCTCCTGTGTCAGGGCTCCCCGATAGGCAGGGTGATGTTGCGCAAGGTGGTGTCCACGGATGCTTCCCTGAAGGGCTGGGGGGGTCTGTGCGACGGGGCGACAGTGAGAGGAGTCTGGTCACCGACTCAGTGCAGGCTGCACATCAATCTCTTGGAGATGCTAGCGGTTTTCTTAACTCTGCAGCATTTCTGTCAGTACCTGGCCGGTCAGCATGTCCTGGTCAGGACGGACAACACGACAGTGGTGTCTTATATAAACAGGCAGGGCGGCACTCATTCGCTTCCCCTGCTGAGGATGTGTCACTCTCTGTTGCAGTGGTGCAGTGTCAATTTCCTGTCGGTCCGAGCTACCCACGTTCCCGGTTGTCTGAACCTGGGGGCGGATCTTCTCTCCAGGGGGGGTCCTATGGTGAGAGAATGGAGGTTGCACCCACGGCTGGTGGCCCAGATATGGGAAAGGTTCGGCAGGGCGGAGGTGGATCTGTTTGCAACCGCAGCGAACACGCACTGTCCTCTGTTCTTTTCCATAATGGACCGCAATGCTCCTCTGGGGATGGACGCTCTGGCCCACCCGTGGCCGAACGTGCTCCTCTATGCATTTCCTCCAGTGGAGATGATATTGTCAACACTGGAGAGGGTGCGGCAGCAGGGCCTGCTCATGATCTTGGTGGCCCCTCAGTGGCCAGCGAAGTCGTGGTATGCGGAGATAATCAGCTTACTGGCAGCAACGCCATGGCGGCTCCCAGTCTGCGAGGATCTCCTCTCTCAAGTGGGGGGTCAGGTGTTGCATCCGCGCCCGGAACTGTGGCGGCTGCATGCCTACCTGTTGAAAGGTCCAACTTATTAGCGAGAGGTCTGCCCCCTAATGTAGTGGCGACAATTCAGAGTGCTCGGGCCTCGTCCACCAGGGGTCTTCATGCATATAAATGGCGGGCCTTTGAACAGTGGTGCCAGGACCGCAGTGTTCTCCTGTTTCAGTGCTCTATTGCTGACGTTTTGACGTTTCTGCAGGAGCTTCTGGATAAGGGTCTCTCCTTTTCCACCATTAAAGTCTATTTGGCTGCCATATCTGCTTGTCATGTGGGCTTTGATGGTGTGTCTCTAGGCGCGCATCCTCTTGCCGTACGTTTTTTACGAGGAGTCCGCCGTCTGAGGCCGGTGATTCGATCTGGCGTTCCTTCGTGGGATCTAACTCTGGTGTTGGAGGCCTTATGTGGGCCGCCGTTTGAACCTATTGAGTCTGTGGATATGAAATTTCTTTCATACAAAACTGCATTGCTTCTCGCCTTGTGCTCTGCGAAGAGAGTGGGTGACCTGCATGCTTTATCAGTGAGTCCTTCATGCACCCGGTTTTCTGGTGATGGGACTAAGGTTACTTTATGCCCGAATGTGGCGTATTTACCTAAGGTCATCCCTGCAGCCTACAGCGCTATGACCTTTGAACTTTTGAGTTTTTGTCCGCCTCCTTTTGAGTCTGAGGAACAGAGGAGGTTGCATTTATTATGTCCGGTGCGGGCTCTACGCGCCTACATTGACCGTACACAGGATGTGCATTCGTGTGACCAGCTGTTTGTTTGCTTTGCTAATCCAGCTAGGGGTAAGGCCCTGTCTAAGCAGCGGCTTTCTCACTGGATTGTGCAGGCTATTTCCTCCGCCTACAGCAGCAGAGGCCTCCCGCTGCCCCGGGGAGTGAGAGCTCATTCTACCAGGGGCCTGGCTACTTCCTGGGCGATGTTTAAGGGAGCGTCTATAACTGATGTTTGTGCTGCAGCTGACTGGTCATCTCCTCATACTTTTATGCAGTTTTATCGGCTGGACGTGACGGCCCCTTCGGTGGCTCAGTCTGTCCTTTCTGCTGGGTCGGCTTCGCACTAGGTTGCAGGCTAGGCTCGGGTTCGGTGGCAGCTCTGCGGGGCGTGTATATATGTCCCATACAATATGTGTTGTACCGAGTGAATCGACTGAAAGGGAACGAAATGTTATGTCTATAACTTCGGTTCCCTGAAGGAGAGGAACGAGGTACAACACTTGATTGCCCCGCAGTCTGCTGGGTTTCGTGAAGAGCGGCTATCGAACTGAGGGATGTCTGTGATGACGGCCGCTTATAAGCTGAGGGCGGGCCATCCACGTCATCACAGATCATCTGCCGTAAAGGCGTGAATAGAGGTGTCTTCAGCAGGCCGTAAGGGGGTGTGATATCCCATACAATATGTGTTGTACCTCGTTCCTCTCCTTCAGGGAACCGAAGTTATAGACATAACATTTCGTTTTGTCCGCCATTACTCCGCCAGATGCTTTCCGAGCAACAACTGGGCAGGATCTTCCAGAAAGTAAGAAAAGACTGGCTTCTAGCACTGCCACAGCTCCAGCACAGACTCCACCAGGTAAAAGAAACTTAAATTTTACTCGAGCGCTACTAAAAGAGCGAGGAAGGAGTTCCCCTCTTCAATGCACACAAGCCACAGGCACGAGTTTTTCACTAAGCTGCATTACGCCCAAGGCCTGCAGGGGCCGCTGTTTCGCGTAAAACGTGCAAACTCCTTAATGCACCTTTAAGTTTTCATTCTGTACCTGAGTTTCTGTAGCCTGTATCTTCATTCAACATAAAAGCATGTGCTTATGAATAGAGCTCTTTTGTTATAATTATTCATAAGTATACATTGTCATAACTCCATCTCTGACATTTATAACCAGACCGATCCCAGTTAATCACCTCTTTTTCTCCATTGTCTGAACGTACACATCGTTTATCACCAAATACTGTATGTCAGCGCAGCTACGCCATGTGTGACTTGTAAGTGAGGGAGAAAAGAATCTGTGACTCTTAGGGAAGAACTTCACATTGATACAGGTGCAAAAATGTTTTTTCATCAAATTTACTGCAACAATAGTCGAAAAAAATGGGAGTGTATAATTTTTTCAATCTGTGACTTATAGAAATGGTTTTGCAAACCTGTGCTAAGGATTTGTGAAGAAAGAAAAATCGACAAGTACACAACTCACAATACACAACAACAAATGTTGTGTTTACAAGTGCTCAAAACGTGAAATAAAACATACACAACTACAAATTGTACTTTTACAGCTGCTCACAGCTTTTTCACCCCCCCCAAAAAAAAAAAACCCTCTATACCCCTGGATCCATCTCCATGACAACTAGGGTTGGACGATATGGCCAAAAATGTTATCACAATATAGGTCTTAATTTCGATCGATATAAATAATACAAAAGCCTCATAAAAACTGTTAAGAATCATGCACATAATGTACTACCTGTAAAACTAGAAATTATTTATCCAGGAAGCTCCTCCAGTATAAAATTTTAGAAATAAAACTACAATAAATTGTTTACCTTTTATTTAAGAAAAATGAAATCACTGTCAAATTAACGTAAGTTTCACCTTTTTCAATATAAATAGCTTAACACTTGAAGCTCATGTCCGGAGTTTCTGTTCGTTTCCAATGTATGTATCATTTTTTAACAGAGCTTAAATGTGTTAAACTGGTTCTATACTATAATATAATATTAGCATAAAGCGATATAAAAATGTATTTATGAGCCCCGCCTTCATCTCATAAACCCCCATGTTATCCGGAAAAGCGCCGGTCAGTGTCAGCCAATAGATTTCGAGCTTCCGCCTTGTCGTGCCGTCAATCAACACTCACCCAGGCAGAGGTGAGTTAGCTACGCAGCAGCTGCCGCGCCTACCTCGGCTACATCCATGGTCTGCTGAACATTCACCGTAAACAGCTAAACATGTAGGATGCTGTAGGAGTCGGAGGCTCTCATTTTCACCCGACAGATAATTCGCGTGCACAATCAAAGGGACGTGGCTTGGTCGCTCATGAAAGCAGAGGGAGGGCGGAGCCTTGAGACGTTGGATTAAAAAAAACTCTCTCTTTCAAAACTCCGGACACGAGCTTTAAATACAGTTATGTTATTGTCATAGATTCAAACAAAGCTGTTTCAACCACAAAGAAAAATAAAAGTGCTCAGAATTACAGCAATAAACAGAAAAAAGAGTGAGCATCAACAAGCATAAATATTACTGGGACAGGGAATTGAAATAACTGCCATATACTCACCTTTTCAATATTAATAGCTTTAACTTTTAAACTACAACACAGTTTTTCTTATATTCATTCACTTTATTCATTTAAACAAAGGTGCTTCAACCAGGAAGAAAAATAAAAGTGCTCAGAATTAATAAGGTTAAGTACAGATTTACTTAAGGTTGTAGTGATTATGGTGACACAGCAGTGAATCCCTGTTCTGTTTTTTTTTTGTTTTTTTTTTTTTCTGGTATTTATCTTCACTGTTTCAACGTCTTGTAAGTTGTAGACGGTCCCTTAACCCCGCAGCACCACCAGCTGCTAATCGAAAACAATATTGCTTCTGACGCTTGATGAACAGACACTTTTAATAAAAATGAGCTTCTTTTTTTAATTGAGTTTCCAACTTTCATTAAAAAAGAAAAAAAATTATTTCAATGAAGGGATTGTTGAGAGTGAATACACTAATGATTGTGGCAAGTTGTTGATGTATGTACGTTGAATGTTCAAAATAAAAATAAATAAATAAATAAAAAAGAGCTTGTAGCATGTAGTCCACCTCACAACGATGGGATGGAGGCGCCCTTTGTATGTTACTGACATTTTGTTAAAGAGTTATTGAGACCGAAAGTCTGTATCTGTCAACATGCTGCCAACTTTACACTGTTCAGTGAATTTTATACCTAATTCGTGGCCACAATTAGTATTTCGTGCGCACGATTTATTATTTCATGGCCACAAACTAGCTTGTGGAAGCTTGTTCAGTCGCGTTTACATCATGAGTACTTATTTTGGAGCTCAAACTTACCACGATGGAGCTAGCTTGTAGCATGAGCTGAGGACAGCCAGCTGTGGTGTGCATGCCGAGTACGAGATCACTCTTTCTGTTTTCTGTTCGGCTTGAATTGGCGGCGCCGTGAACAGCAATTAGTGACTGTGAAAAGCATACTGTAATGCACTATATCGAAAATGTGTTTAAAACTCATATCACCGTTATCGAATAAAAATATACCACGGTATATATTGACATCGAAATTTTGTCCAGCCCTAATGACAACATGTATGTCTTGATTTGGACTCTTAGGCCCCGCCCACTGGGCGGCAGAGCTTCTGAGATTCAAATGTTCCTCATCAGTGAAAGGCTGAAATTCCAGACATGGACGGCAGAGACATGGAGGCAAGAGACAAGGGCGGCATATTCTGTAAGAATCAAACTTTTTGTTATTCTTCATCTTTTTAACACTTGTTGAAACTGTCTTACTGACTCCAAGAAAGCCAAAGGGTTTGACTTGGTTGTGACACATTTAACATAAGCTGAGTCAAATCTGCTACTGATTACCGGTAGTTGCAATTATTATTTGGAATATCTCCTTTGCTTTTACTCACTTTCTGATATGAGTTTACTGAACTTTTATCAAATTACCTTCATAACTTCTACAAATCAGAGACAAATGCTCTGAGATCTTCATCTGTCAACTAACTGATATTTCCTTCCTCCCAGTTGGACATCAGCTGTGCTTCTTTGTTGAAGTGGGAGACGGACTGAACCACATAGCGGCCAGACCAGAGGAGGGTGTTGTTCCCCATAATCCTAGACCGGCGAGGGATAACATGCACCAGGTCCCCCTGGACGAAGGGAAAGGAGACTTTCCACTGGTCCTCCTGGATGTAGAAGGGGAGATAAACAAGGACTCGTCCATCTCAGAAGAGGAGACCAGCTTCATCCTGTACGATTATGACGAGGATGACGTGTACTCCCTCAAAAGTGTTTATGCTGATGAGGAAGAACAGTCAGTGGATGAAGCTGACATCCAGGAGGACTTGGGGCTCAGCTCTAAGAGAAAGAGGGACGAAAGCTATGATCCTGAGTCGGACCACCAGGAGACCAAGAGGCCAATGTTGGATGTGGAACCCCTGGATAGTTCACCATCCACCTCTGGCCTCCCAGATGCCGGGACCAGACGCCACGATGAAGGCCCGGTCCCTGCCCGGCACACCTATTTCCTCAGATCCACTAGGATCAGAGGCCAGAACAAGGACTTTGTCCTGGCTCCATCCTCCTCAGGTATGATGAGGAGGATGAGTGATGAGCACTCATCACTCAAATCCAAACAGGAAACAATCCACACACACACACACACACACAAAACCTGACCTATGAACAGGCCAGAAAAGATCATATCAGAATTACTTCTATGCATTCTTTTACATGAAATCACATCTACTGTAAACCCCATGGTGAAGTTCATAACTCAAAATTAATCCATTTTCAAAGAAAATATAAAACATCTTATAAAATCACCAAATTGATCAAAAAAACACAATGAATGCAAAATAATTGATAACCTGAGGTTACAAAACCAAATGTGTGCTTCATTGCTCCACAACTGCACAAAACATTTACCTCTTTCACTACAAAAAAAAAAAAAAAATGAAAAGGCATCAAATGTCTTCACCATGAAAATAAACAAACATATTATAATCAATTTCCAATTTTCATCAATACAATCATACATTGGTGGCGCCAGGGTGGGGCTTGGTTGGGGTAAAGCCCCACCAAGAATTGTATTAGCTCTACCATAAGCCAACCAAGAAAAAATAAAAGTTTTAAAGGGGCTGTATCATGCAAAATTCACTTTTTGTATGTTTTAACCTTGTTATATAGTTATGTACTCACCTAAAACACCCCCAAAGCGTTTTTTTTCCTTTGTGCCTGCGTGTTTAAGCTTTCCTCCTGTTTGTGCTGCTCAGAGAGGCAGCCCCTCCCGCACCGTGAAAACGCTCTGTTTTCCCACGTTGACGTCACACTGTGAAGATAGCTCCCCTGAGCCCCCCTCCCGCAGGCCCTCGGCAATCAGCGTTGCTGCTTTTTGTAACTCCGATTTCAAGGATAAACTTTGACCATTGTCTGAAAGCAACAGTCAAGCAAGAGCAAGAGTCTGAAGGGTCTGCGCTTGGTGAATTTCTCACAGGAAAAGACGTTTTTGCGCGTGGAGAAGCTCGAGCTAAAGCGCTAAAGCTAGCTAGCGTATTTGTTTTGAAGCGCTGATTGGTTGAAGTAGCTGTCAGTCAAAGTCCACAGGGGGAGAGGTGGGATTTTCAGTGAAACGGAGCGTTTTCTCTTCCGGGTTTCAGAATTAGCCCCAGAAAATCTTTTATTTCACACAAAATTACTTTTCCTTAGCGCCAAAAATAAACTATTACCATGTTAGAGCCATTTCTAGGGTTTGGACTAGCTAAAAAAGCATGATACAGCCCCTTTAAATCCAACAGCGCCACTGCAGCGCATGTAACGACATTCAGACAGGCATCTGCGATGACAGCTGAGCTGTCACTCATCGGGGTCCTGGGATAAATGGGGTCCTTAGCTAACCTGGCTGTAATTTGTATTGGCAGCTCATAGTCACCCGTGATTAAGTTAATGGTAGTAAACTGGTCAAAACATGGACACATTTGTTTTTAAACGTCGCAGGACGTCCATCTTGTTGGTGAACAGTTTGTCCTGCTTCTCACGGTTTTCGAGGAGCTTTTCCGGGTCACAAAATTCATGTCTGACCAGCTCCAATCTCCTGCTCTTGAGCTTTCATCCACAGTAGACTCATCAAAGTTAGTCATAGCGACATTATCAGACAAACGTGCAGAAGAGTCGTGGAGTCAGATTCGGGACAGAGCAGTGGACCTGTGCACCTGTGGTTTTTGCCTCCAGTCATAAAAACCGGAGGACTGTACTTCTGTGAACATCAGCCTGGTGAGTTTAATGTATATTATTTTCCTGACTGCTGCGTGTGGTTTGCTTCCTCTCTTGCTGCCTGCATTCTTAGGGTGCTTTCACACCTACTAGTCCGCTAGAGTGGTTCGGTTCGGACATAAATTATTCATAAATGTTGCGGCTGTCAACTAGTTCGGTTCGCATTCACACCACTTGTTTTTGCAGATGAACTATCCACTATGACCCTCCTGCCCCTTGGTGGCGCTGTTCACACAATAGTGTGTTTTGGGTGACGGAAGTGAACCCTGATTGGCCAGCATGTGTGACGTAATGCGCTGCTCGGCTTGCTACGGAAGCCTCCGCCGACCAAAAAGCCTTCTCCACAACAGAGCGGACAGGACCGAGGCTGGTCAACGTTCACACCAGCAGCGGATCGCGCCGAGACCGCACCGAAACCGCCTCCTCGAGGAGGTCTCAGTGCGGTTCTTTGTCCCGGACCAAAACTAACTGGTCTGCTTTCACACCAGCGCGTACGAACCGAACCTGCAGGAGTTGGGGACGCTAGTCCGCTTCAAGCGGACCAAATGCTGTAGGTGTTAAAGCACCCTTAATTTGTTAGAGCTGTGTTTAGATTCTTGGTTGTTCTGTGGAATACAGCTGTATGACTGGAGCGGCTCTGTGTTGCCAGATTGGGCGGGTTTCTTCCAAATCAAGTTTCTTTATTGAACACGTCGGACGGGTTGATGAAATGATGTGTTTATGACGTGTGTTTTTTTATTTTTATTATTATTATACAAATACGGTTTTAACGTGCATTTCCAACTGAGATGGCGGTTTGGGCTGCTTTCTATTGCGTTAAACAGGTTTTATGACAGATCTGGCAACCTCCTCCAGCAGACTGCAGAGTCACTGCAGGCAGTGTGCTGCGGTGATTCTGGACCCTGAGACGGAATGCAGCCAGAACGGTTGTTCTGTTGTACATGATTTTTCTGCAGGCCATACAAATCGCTGACTTTCAGAAGGAAGACAGGGACATGCTTGATGTGCGTGCTCAGAATAACGGTTCGTGTGGTGCGCTACGGAAGCCTCACACAGACAAAAGTGCGGCAAACGAGGAAAGTTGGCTCGACCCAGGGAGCGACCGTGTTCTCACTGCAACTGCATCGAGCCGGGGTGTTGTTTTATTTTAAATATACATTCAGTAGATAGGGGGTAGATAGGGGGGTGGTGGGCTGTGGGGGTTAGGGGGTTGGGGAAGGTGCATGTACGTGTATGTGTATATGTGTGTGGGTGTGTATGTGTGAGTATGTATGTATGTTTTTGTATGTGTGGGTATTTATGTATGTGTATGTGAGTGTGTGGGTGTGTATCTGGATATGTATGTGTATGTGTGTGACTATGTATGTGTAAGTGTGTATGTGTGTGTGGGTATGTATCTGTGAGCGTGTATGTATGTGTGTGTGGGTGTGTATCTGTAAGTATGTATGTATGTCTGTTGTTTTCCCCACAGGCCTGGGGTTTGGAGCGGCTGTGGTTTGGGGGGCTGCTGGCTCTGGGGGGTGCATATCTGTCTGCGGCAGTTGTGGGTGGCGGGGGGTCCTGGATGTGGGGTTCGGTGTTCCCTTGCCTTCCGGGGGGGTCTCCCACAGGATATGACAGTTGGATGACGCGGGAATGTGAGTGTGTTTGGGTTAGGGTTGACTGTGTGTGTGTGTGTGTGTTTGTGTGTGCGCGCACGTGCTTGTTAGCATGTGCGTGAGAGTGTGTGAGTGTGTTGGAATGTGAGTGTGTGAGTGCATTTGGTTTAGGGATGAGTGGTTGTGTGTTTGCGTGTGTGCATGTATGTGTGTCAGTATGAGTGAGTGGGTATGAGTGTTGGGTTGGGGCGGGGGGGAGTGAGGCGGGAGAGGACAGGGGGTGAGAGGGGTGGGCCGGGTGGTGGACGGGGGGGGCGGGTTCCGGGTGGGGGTCGTGGGGGGGGGGGGGGGTGCCCTGGAACTCGGGGTGCATGGCCGGAGCGCTGGGGGGTGTACTGGCCTGGGGTGGGTAGCCGCCCGTGTGGGCTGGTTCTCCCGGGTGGGTCATGGCCTGGGTGGGGGGTTGGCTCCTGGGCTCTTGGGCCTTGGGCTCTCGGCCCTGCCCGCCCCGGGCGTCCGGCGCCCGGGGTGGGCCGGTCCTGCCGGTCGTGGCTCCGCGGGGCCCGGGCCCCGGGGCTGCCGGGGTCCCCGGCCGGGGCTTTCCTCTGCCCCGTTTCTGGACCGGAGCGTGGGCATCTGCCTGGGGGGGCAGCTTGGATCCAGGCTCTGTGATGACCGCCGGCTGTCTGGGCTCTGAGGGCCTCTCTGGCTTGCTTCTGGCCTTCTCAGAGGTCAGAGGTCATATATGCATGATCACTATCACCATCACTGTCACCATCATATTCACATGAACACGTTGATCTTTAATCACTCTTCACATACTCGGTTACCTTGTCTTCTTGTGGTGGTTAGACTAATGGTGATCTGTAGTAGGCCTCTCTTGATGCACGCCCCGAGTTTACTACTAGTTACGACTAGCTATATTAAAAAAAAAGAAAGAAAAAAAAAGGGTTTGTGGTGTCCTTGCATTTTCTTCCTTCCCTACACCTCCTTTTTTTTGTGGCCTGGTCTGTTCACTAATATGGTTCGAAAAAAAAAAAAATGTATGTATGGTTCTGTAATTTTCTGTGTTGGTTGTCGGCTCTGTTTTGGTGTTGTCTAGATTGGGGGTTTGGGATTGTTCTTGGTTGCGTGTGGTGCGTCGACAACACTGTTTTGTATTGTGACTTTGTACATAGGTTGTGCCCCCCCCTGTTCTCCCTCTCTTTATCTTTCTCTCTTTCTCTCTCTTGCTCTCTGAGCGTTTCCGTCCCGGTCCTGTCCGGCAGCCATGCCGGATGCCAGCTTTAAATAAAGGCAGCAGCAGGAAGAGACTCAGTCTCGTCCTGCTGCTAACATTAAAATCTGTTCGGATAGTAAAAGGCTACAATCATACAATATTGCGTGCCCCAGCTGCCGAACAGGACAAGGGGGACAAAAAAAAAAAAAAAAAAAAAAAAAAAAATACATTCACTCTTAAGTTCTGGAATTTTTTGTAGCCCTGCCGCAATATGGGTCAGCCCCACCTTAGCCCCACCAGAAAAAATACTCTGGCGCTGCCACTGCAATCATACAATCTTTTCATCTCACTCACCGCTGAGTCAGTTTCTGCTCTCCTGGCTCTAATCACATGGCCACATGTTCAGCTCCAACATTTGAACGCACAGTTCTAGTGGGAATTAACGCCAAATATAGTAATTACATATCACTAATATTATCAATGACAATCGGATGACAGCTTAAAAGGTTTGTTTTTAATCTTACGCTTAAGATGAACGTTGATTAAATTCTCCTCTGGAACCATTGAGGCGTATCTGCCGAGAAGCAGGAAGTGACGGCCTACCATGTGACCCGCGGAGCTCGTGATTGGCTCACGCCTGCCGGGTGTAAATACCAAATCTAATTTTTTTTTTTTTTAATAAATTAAATTTTATTCTCTAATCAGCGAGGTGTTTTTAAATGAAAATAATACTTTTTTAACTGATATTTATTCATTTGAAATAAATATTTAATGAAATCAGTTCTGTTTACCCAATCTGGGTTACAGAGAGAGATGCGAGGCTTGAATGAATGCCCTTCTTCAAACATCATTCAAAAGAAGATACATATATACACACACACACACATATATATACATATGTATATATATATATATATATATATATATATATATATATATATATATATATATATATATATATATAAATATATATATATATATATATATATATATATATATATATATATATATATATGTATATATACACACACACATATATGTATATATTTACTCTGTGAAATTTAAAGTTTTGACAGAGGAATAACAATCAGCCTGCTCTTTGTAAAAGGCAAGAATAATTAACTACAAGTGACATTGATGCCAAGTACTCTAAATCCCATACTTCAAGTTAAGCACTCTGACCATGCATAATTGGCAAATACGTGTCTTAGAGACAGAACAAGAGTAGAAGAAAAGAGGTGAGATTCATTAATATAAATTATTATAAATGGTACTCAGCTGCTCTCCATCTGTACATTCTATCACATCAGCTTATCCTCCTGATATGTGAAATAACACATTTTGCCTGCCTGGTGGCATGAACCTCAATGGCTCTGTGTGGGGGCTATTGAAGGAACTGGCATGCTTGCACCGAGGCAACTACCCCTCTGGGAGTCTTCACAGAACTGTACAGTGCTGTGTATAGGAATGATGCTCAACCTCTATTTCACTTTTTTCTATTGCTAAGCTTTAAATAACAAAGCAATTTACCTTGTGTTGACCTACTATTACACAGAGAAAATAAATTTAGCCAACTATTTCTTGTGTTCTATGTGAGTGACCTGTTTTCCAATAATATCAAAATGAAAAAAAAACCAAACATTTTACCCATAACACAATGGGAAGATAACCATACCTTCCATATTTCCAGCATGTGGAGGCTGAAGCACAGTGCTGTAGGCACACATATAATAGTTCATCAACTAAAAGTGTGTAAGACCTCAACACAAAAGTACATTTACTCTGGAGTTTATGGGTTGTATAGATCATGGTTTATTTCATACTGCGATGACAATACAAGACTTCACGAGACTGTGCTTTTATGGTGTCCTATTTTTTCCTCCAGTGTTTGTGTTTCCATGCTGAGATGGAGAAAAGTACTTCAGCTCAGAGAAGCTGCTTCCATGGTGATCTGAAGCAGAACGTCATTGAACCTCAGTGTTCTGTCGAACATGTTTCAAGAACCTCTATTTAAACGTACATTAGCATGTTGACAGAAAGTAAAGGGACCTCAAGCTGTGAAACTGAGTATCTATCTGAACAAACCACCTGTTTGGTAAATATACCTCCTTTCTTCACTATTTCGTAATCCAATCTATTGTCAGAGTCATCAGCAAATAAAAGCTGTTTCAGAAGATATATAAAGTCTTACATATGCATGAGCTACATACTGCTCATCCCACAAATGCATGTTCCTCACTAATGTGGAACCACTTAAAAGGGAAGAACATATTTATCAATCGCATGAGATGGATTATCAACAACAAGCAATGATACAAACAAGAATGTAATTGGATTTTATGTGTAATTAATCAATCGCATCCTCACCAAGGTGTTCTACGTGACTGTGAATGCGGTGCTAATCTCTCCTTGAGTTAATTATCCCTCATCATGGGTTTTCAAGCTGTTTTCCGCCATACTCTGACTAAAGTGTCCCATGGTATGTTCGTTTTGGTGATTGGATGATGGAATAATTCATCAGAGTTTCTGCTTTATTCTATTCAGGGCTGTAGGGGAAAACGAACAAACATTTTGACACCACACGGCAAACGGAGACTGAAAGAAAATCACGTATGCACCTAAGTCAGAGTCACTGATTAACATAAGATGTGGAATCATGGGACACAGCCATAGTCCTTGGTGAAAACCCTCCTCGACTCTGGCTGCAATTTTGATTTGCATGTACGTGTGTGTGTGTGTAGGGAGAGAGTACATATACATATTTAAAGAAAGAGTCGAACAAAGACCCTTTGAACTGGAAGCAGCAGCTTTAAGATTCAAAAGCGGTAGGATAATTACAGGGGTTTGACCCTTTGAGCACAAAGTGAAAGGGGAGGAGATGCAGGATGTGATAAAGAAAGAGAAGCTGTAAATGGACATAAAAATCAACACCGTGTGGTGGAGTGAACGTGTGGAGAGAGATTAAGCAAACCTACAGCAATGAGCACACGCTTGAGCTCTGAGGAGGACAGAGTCCATCCCCTCTGTGGACTGGCATATTGAAGACAGCAGCACTGTGTTCTGGGCTCACAGAGGTCACCTCTCCAATTATGCATTCATGGACATCACACAAGTGCACACACACACACACACACACACACACACACACACACACACACACACCAAAAGTGGCCCTTTAATTTTCTTCCTCCCTTCCTTTCTTCCATCCTTATGAAACAAGAATGCAAATCAGCTACGCTCTGCTGGGTGGAGGTACTAAGAGGTATTAAAGGTGGCATTAAGACAGACTATGCAATTCCTTTTTGTTTTCACACAATGTCTTGCGGAGCGGCGCATGTGTGCCGATGCTGGTCCCCAACATGAGGAAGACGACAGAGTCAAGGAGAACATCTAACACTGTGTTGGTAAATAAAACATGCTCCATGCTGACCGAGGAGCGGTCCATTCCCATGGCTTTTGAGATCTCCATCTATGTTGGAGCAACCCTGATGTAGAGACTTGGTGGTGCTGAGAGGAAGATAGCCTGCACAGCAGATGATGATCTCCTCTACAACTGTGACATCTCGTGAGCAGATGAGCCGGGGCATCGTGGGATTTTTTTTGGGGGGGAAACCAGACGTCAGGCGAGACCAGAGTCAAAATCAGGGGTCAGAAGGGAAACATGGCTGAGAATACATAGTGAGTATAGAAGAAGCTGTGAGAAGCACACACATTAAAAAAAATTGCACCTCCTCACAAACCAGAATAACTAACAACTAACCCTCACCATGGCATCATTTAAACACATTCTCGCTGTTTCATGTTCTATTTTACATTGTGTACTTTCTCCATGAACAGAGCACATCTCTGTCAACATTGGTGACACATAAGCAGTTTATAAATAACTGAAAATATCAGCTACCCATGAATAAATCATCTAAGGGAAACATGAATATTTAAACTATTTTTACTAAGTGTCTTGTCTTTTTTTTTCTCTCATTTCCTCTCTTCTCTGTTGTCTGACTTCCTTAAAAAAGAACAAGGAACACACCCTGTCACGTTCTCTTTTCTACCTCCCTCTTTTCTCTTTAGTCTTTCAAAGCTGACCTCTAAGATCACCAAGAAATTTCAGAAAACATAGGGAGTGGAGTTACAGGTACTGATTTAGCCCGCACCTGGACACACACACACACACACACACACACACACACACCTACGCAAGCAGCTTTTTTTGAAATGGAAATGCATTGCCCTCTCCCACGGGTCTTTTCTGCACCTGCAGCAAGCATCGGCAAAGGTTGTCACAGTGTCTGTTTGTGTGTGTGTGTTTGTGTGTGTGTGTGTGTGTGTGTGTGTGTGTGTGTGTGTGTGTGTGTGTGTGTGTGTACGCAATGCTGTGCATTGGCAGGTTTCTATCCCCATGAGTGACACAAACCTGAAATAAAAATGCAACAAAATACTGATGCGATTCAGCCTTGAGACGACTCAAATCGAGTTTTTACAGTGTTGAAAAAGGAGAGAGCCACTTCGATAAGTTCTTCCGCAGTATTAGGAGGCGTGGCGGAAGTTATCAGCAACATGATGTTGCTGAACTAAACACCGTCGAGACAAAGAGGTGTGATGCTGTGCGGGATCGTCTGGATTCCTCTGGCTCCTGCAGATGACCCCGACATCCGTCTTTGGCCAGGTGACAGAGGGAGAGGAGGCAGGTGATAATGAAAACATTGCTCGGTTGCCAGAGCGATGAATGGCTTCCACTCGCAAGATGGAGGAGAGGAAGATGGATAACGTAGAGGAAGAGAGATAAGTGATGCAGGAGTGAAGCAGCAGAGGGAAGACACAGCCATAAAATCACATCCAATTATAACCACGGTGTACCGGGATGTTCTGTGTTTCATTGAATCTGTATCTCTGCATCCACATGGGGCCTTCGCAGATGTCATTAATTGTATTTTTATCTGAATTTGTGAAACAATTACCAGCCGTGCAATACTAAGACAATCACATAATTTGCCCTTTTTTATTTCATTATTTATTTAACAAAACAAAGTCTTGGAATTTTAGTTTTTTTTATATATATATATATATATATATATATATACACACTTGCAGTAGTGTTGTACTACCACATTTTCAAGGTCTTGGCTCCTTAAAATCTTGGTCTGGGATGCTCTGGTCTTGGTCTTGAGTCGGTCTCGGCCTCTGAGCAGGACAGCACGAGCGGTGAAAAACAAGAGATGATGAGTCGAGGTTTAGTGGTCCACTCCTTTTTTATTTTGTTGTGCAAAAAATTGTAAAGTGCAAGTGCCAGAAAAGTGCATTGGAGTATTACAATGGAGCTTTGACTTCCCCAGCAGCAGAGCAGAGCCCCAAGTGAATGTTTTCAGGCACCTTAAATACATCCAACTCAATTGCATAAAACCATAAAAAACTCCATAAGTGTAAAACATAATATTGGCTCACTAAAATTATGCTGGAATCCTCCACTACAAAACCTATTATAGCAATCTAATAAAAAACAAAACCCATCCCTAAGAATAAACTTTAAAAAGACCACCCAACACTAAACTATCTCTAAAATCTGTGAAATCGCCCCTCGCTTGTTCCCAATCTTAGTTCAGCCTGGAACCTCCTTCCGTACTGTCTTCAGGGGAATCTTTTGGCTGGACACAACAACAGAAGGTGAGTAAAAGTGTCACACTTGACCAAACTCACACAGAACACCTTCTCAAATTCACTGCATGCACACCAACACCTGAAAGAAAAGCCAATTTAAAAAAGGCACACATATATATTGCACATTCCTCAATTGTAAATTCTCACGTTTGCCTCTGCAGGTCTGCTGCCATCCCCGGAGGTGATGCCCTACAACCGCGATGCTGTCTCGGGATGCAGTGGTCTTGGTCTTGACTTGTCTTGGGTTTGGTGGCCTTGACTACAACAAATACAACAAGTAATATAATTTTCAAGAGAGCAGTCATGTAACTATTCAAAAAATCAAGTGTGATGTACTTGACGGTATTTACTATTTATAGTTCAGTTCTTGATGTTGAGAGAACCTGTAGTTGCTTTAAAACTTAAAAAAAAAAAATGTGGCAGTGTGGGGATTCTCTCTCTCCTCTCTTTCTCACTCTCTCTCTTTCTCACTCTCTCTCTCTCCTCACCTGCCTGTGGTGCATGCAGGTGTAGCTGGTTGACTAATCAGCTGGGAGGGCTACTTAAGCTACAGTCTCTCCCCTGTCTCACTCTCTGTGTCACATCCATGCATTTTTAAGTGTCTCTTGGCATGGCAGAGGTGATCGGCAGAAGCGATCAGCCTTACCTGGGTTTGCTGATTGGCGTGTCTGTGTGGTGCGAGTCTGTTCTCCACACTGACTGTGGTAGCGTGCAGCTCCGCCGTTGTGCCCTCAGCCTCTCTCTTCATGCCTGTGTGGGTGTGTGTGTCTGCAGCCTGGTACAGGTACACATGCTCCTATGTATGTTCAGGTATAGTAGCTAGCAGGCTAACGCTGGGGACATTTTCTCAGGTGCAGGTGATTTAAATCCACGCGCTGCTGACATCGTGGCCAGACGTCGGATGGCTGCTGCTTTGTTTCCATTGGACGGGTTCAACCTCCCGCCCGGATCCGCTGGACTCTACCAGCCTGTCCAGCATGGCTGTCCGGATCGGCATACATGAACTGGTTGACTGCTCTGCTTGACAGCATTCGCCGTTTCCCTGGCGTCAGACCTTGTATTCATTGATCGACACATCTGGGGCAACTTAATTGCCCAGAATAGCTGTCTTAATTGTGTGACTGAGTGAGCGTGGTGTTCTGTTTTCATTTGTTTATTTTTGTTTCTGATCAGTTTATTAGTTTAGATCAATCCCAGTTTACCTGTGTTTGTGGAATATTTCATTTTGTGTTTGGATTGATCCGTTTCTTTTCTTTCTTTGCAGTTGCTGAAGCCGGTGGTGGTGCGGTGATTCAGGTGGTGGTGTCCCCCTGTTGATGTGCTGTGTTCTGGGTCTTGGGTGCCTCTTCACGCGTGTGTGTCACATTTACCCTGGTGTTTTATTTCTTTGAGTGGACTCCACTTCCCTCATCCGGCACTGTCCACTCCGCAGCCCAGCAACTGCTCATCTTCTTCTTCTTCTTTTTTTTTTTTTTTTGGTTCGTTTGGTTGATTCATCTTTAGTTTATCTGTACGTGTGCGTGGTTCTTTTAGAATGTTTTCATTGTTACCTAAAATAAAGCATTTTAAATTGAGGTCCCACGTCTCTGGTCTGGAGTACAACGAACCCGTGTGCCCTTTGGGGGGGGGGGGGGCAAAAAGTAATTCCCTGGGTGCAAGTCCCAGGGTGGCGTTGTCAGTCTTACTAATTGAAGTGTCTCCCGCTTCCGCTTGCCACAAAAAGATCACAACATTCTGAATAAGCTACTGTGGAAAGGGGTTGAAAAATTGCACTACTACAACAAACTATTGGCTCCAACTGGGAAGCTTGCGGATTTGGATGTATACTATGTCTAAACAGCCTCAATGAGTGGCTGTGATTTCAGTTTCACATTGAAGAGCTCACCTTGTGCTCTGTGCAGAGTTCAGCTGTTTGCACTGTGGCAGCTTCAGACTGATGCAATGTTTGGACTCATTTCTCATGCCATGGCCAGGCTGGCTAAACATTTCATAGTGTTGACTCCCACAGGCATGTTGATCTTAAAGAGTGGGCTTCGGCTCAATGTGACATGTTTTTTTACTTATGAAGTAAAGAAATTGAGGCAAGTGTGTTGTTGACCAACCAACTCTTAAATCATCTTTTCTTTCCGACTTTCCCTAGTCATTAAGGTATGGATCATGTATGTTTTTTTTTTTGTTTTTTTTTTTGTATTTCTGGCAGACTAGTTAGTAAATTAACTACATGAAATATCAGGTTTTTGCCTGTTTTTATACATGCAGGCCTTTGGAGGATGAGATCTGTGGAAGCAAATCTTTTTTAAAGAAACTTATTAACAAGCCATTCATTTTAAATCACTGAACACCAAAAAAAAAAAGAAAAATCCAACTCCCAGCAGGCTAAGTATGAGCAACAGAGAGATAAATCTTGCAGTGATGTGAAGAGGTGAGAGCACAGAGGTTCCCATTTTAATAGAGGGAATTAAAACTAATTGGCTGATTATGTGTTTACACCCTGAGCACAAAAATCAATGGGAGATTCAAGACAGCGTTCTGATAAGAATTTGAGTAAATCACACTCAAATGCACTAAATTTAGGATAAGACCATTTTAATTTTACCAAATTCATATCTTCCATGCAGCTATTATTCATTCAGGTCACACTTTAAGCTCTCCAGAAGAGTTCATGTCATCTCTTATCATAGTTCACTCACAAGGTTGTTGATCTTTATACGTGTGTAAATAAGTTCATGATTGGTTGATGCTCTCTTCACCATGTCCTCAGCTTCACTATAACAAGATTTGCAAATATAAATTGTAAGATGAGGAATCGGGTCAAACAGCAGTCAGTGTTTAACTCTGTTGGCATTGCTTCATACAGTTTTGGGAATATTTGCATGGCTGTTGAAGATTTGCCAACATATGTTTGAAAAAGTAGTTTCACTGGTTTTACTGATTCTTTTTTGCAGGAATTTAATCAAATTGAGAGAGGCCAGTGTTAGATAATCATTACTGCTGTCTATATCAACCTTCTGTAAATGACTTGAACTCAGAGATACCAAGTAAGAAAAAATTTGAGAAAAAGATTGTGATCAGTCATATTTTATGGTTCCTTCCACAGCAGAAAAGTTCAATTCAAGTCAGAAAAGTGTGTTTTTAGAAATAAAGCTTTATGCATTAAATATCTTAGCTCCACTGACTGTTCACTCTGGCGGTGGATTCGGCTTATGCATCCTGAATGGACAAGAGGAGCCTGAAATGCTGCGATAGGACCACTACAGTGTGTCAGTGTGTGATAAAACGATTATAAATAATGTATTTTTGTCAAATTTTTTTTATTTAATGCTGAAATATGATCCTGTTTGCTTCAGTCTTGCTGGTCTTTTGTCACTTTCTGCGTGCAAAGCAATAAATATGACTCGAACCAACCGCGGGAAACATCAAGCTCAGATAAAAGTCATCTCCAAGGTTACATCTCGGCTTCACCTGCTTCTCGCACTCTGAACTCAGGTCAGCACACTACTTTCAGCAGACATGATCTGACAGAGTGTGTGTGTGTGTGTGTGTGTGTGTGTGTGTGTGTGTGTGTGTGTGTGTGTGTGTGTGTGTGTGTGTGTGTGAGCCTCTGCTTCCCTTCACGCTTGAACATTCTGTGTTCTTGCTTTGTTTATCTGTTTTCCTCCATTTGCTCTGCCACGCTAATCCTATCAGACTCCAAGCTCATATTCTTTTTACGTGTGTGGAAAAAAGATGTAAGAAAATCTGATTGTTTGTTCTGTACTGTTCTCAAATTAAGTGTTTGTTGAGGGCAAATTAAGTTTGTATTTAGACTAGGAACTAATCTGATTAGAGGCATGGCCAGCTCATCTCAAATGAAGTCCCTGTGTGTCTGCGCTGGATATATGTTTGCCATGTTTTTTAATGACATTGTTTAATTCTCTAATCCAATTACAATACTGCAACTTCACTGATGTTCTATTATTATTATTATTAGAAATGGAATGAAAAAAAGATCAATTCAATGTTTATCATTGACATGGCAACTAAATACATATTTTTGTACTAATTGATTTTATTTCAATTCATTAATGAAATCATAAAGTCATAATCCAATATTATAAAATGTACAATGATAAAAGTCACCATAGTTGGGTTTAAGTATGTGTTAAAATTGCCATTATTGAACTCTAAACAAGGACCCTTAGCTAATCGGATCAAGCAAAGCATGAGATGAATGTTTATTGTACAAAGCATCTCACGATTTCAAAAATCTGTTTTATTGTTGTGAAAAAACCTGGAAATCTGAGTTAGGACAAGTCAAATGATGGGAAATTTAAAACAGTTGCTTAAAGGGGAACGGTCATTTTTACAATCTGGACCTTATTTCACATTCGTCACAACAACATTTACTCATCCGTTTGACTTTCGTGTGATTTGCAGTTAGTTCGGAGATAATTAGATGCTCCCATATCCATATAACGGCAGCGGGCGGGGCACCGACATGCAGCCATTACAGACGCTCTTTTCTCTTCTGTTTGTTGTGGGGTGGTAGATACATGTAAATTTATTAAGTCAGCATCACTTAGCGCTATTGGGAAGTCTGTAAACCGGCTAGATTGAGCAACTCTCCGGGAGCGCTGAAGCGATGATGTCATCACACTGCGCCTTGGCGCACATTCATTCTGTTTGTTTACATGGAAGTAGCGTCTCTGCTCTGCAGTCAGACCAGGGCATCTCGATCGGCTTTTTTAGTCAGTCAGAGTTTATTTTCAGCTGGTTGTAACTTTGGTACAATGGTTCCAGTGTGCATATATCCTGGCTGTGAAAGTGAAATGACAAGCTGGACGTCACTGAGCTCACAGGCTCCCACTTCGTGGACAACATGGACCCCAGCATCAAAGTTCAAACTTAACCACATTTGGATTATCAGGTGTGTAGTGCCCACTTCACATCTGAGGACTTCTTCCCAGTTCAGGAATGAAATGAAGGCCAGAAGATCCAGAGAATGAACCTCAAAAAGAATGCCATTCCAGCGGCTGCAGGAGGAGGACAGGTCGAGGTAACGTGATGCTAATAATATTCATTTTTTTCTTTACTAATGTCTAGAGTTGGCTAGAATGTTATAAACTTGTTCCTACTCCTTTTGAGCAACAGTGTACAGAATATTTTACTGTTTATGTACAACTCTTGTCATTGACAGATATACTTGTATCATCCTTTGTTGTTGCTCAAATGAACTAAACAGTAAACATCCCAGCCTCTAGACATTAGTAAAGAAAAAAATGAATAGTGTTAGCGTCTTGTTACCTCGACCTGTTCTCCTCCTGCAGCCGCTGGAATGGCATTCTTTTTGAGGTTCATTCTCTGGATCTTCTGGCCTTCATTTCATTCCTGAACTGGGAAGAAGTCCTCAGATGTGAAGTGGGCACTCCACAACCGATAATCCAAATGTGGTTAAGTTTGAACTTTGATGCTGGGGTCCATGTTGTCCACGAAGTGGGAGCCTGTGAGCTCAGTGACGTCCAGCTTGTCATTTCACTTTCACAGCCAGGATATATGCACACTGGAACCATTGTACCAAAGTTACAACCAGCTGAAAATAAACTCTGACTGACTAAAAAAGCCGATCGAGATGCCCTGGTCTGACTGCAGAGCAGAGACGCTACTTCCATGTAAACAAACAGAATGAATGTGCGCCAAGGCGCAGTGTGATGACATCATCGCTTCAGCGCTCCCGGAGAGTTGCTCAATCTAGCCGGTTTACAGACTTCCCAATAGCGCTAAGTGATGCTGACTAAATAAATTTACATGTATCTACCACCCCACAACAAACAGAAGAGAAAAGAGCGTCTGTAATGGCTGCATTTCGGTGCCCCGCCCGCTGCCGTTATATGGATATGGGAGCATCTAATTATCTCCGAACCAACTGCAAATCACACGAAAGTCAAACGGGTGAGTAAATGTTGTGACGAATGTGAAATAAGGTCCAGATTGTAAAAACGACCGTTCCCCTTTAAGTTAAAGACAAGCTGTGTCACATTCACAGAAATCATTAATTAATTCATAATGGCAAGTAATTCAATTAAAGAGAGTTGCTCCAATGTTACCACAGGATTTGGATCAAGAGAAGAAGATAAGGCTTTTTCTGTTTTCAGACCACAATCTACAGCAGGGGTGAACAAAAATTAACATTAATATTGAGGGCTGAGACTCAATTTGACTTGAGTTTTGCTAAATGAGACATTTCTCTTGAGGAAAAGCAGTTTGTTTATTTTTTCCCATAATTTTTACAAACTAAGTTTGCTCTGCGTCACTTTTTTTCTGAGTCTTTTTCAGTTTTTTTTTTTGTGGAAATCATGATAACAGTTTCCAAAATTTTGAATTCAGTGCATGAGAAAATAAAGATATATTTTCATTAACCCTCTCTGATTCCACTGTGAAAGACCAATTATGCGAGGTGTCAGCCACTGGCCTTGTTAGCCGGAGTACTAAACACAACCAATGATGGAAACGTGAAAAAAGTGACAATTTTAAATGTAATAAAGCCAATTTATACGGTAAATTTCACATTTGGCTCCTGAACTTCTTGATGTCCAGACTGAGATTGACAAGCTACAGGCTAAAGAAGGAACCTCCTCCTCTACACCAGCAGACTCAAGGCGAGATTACCGAGTCCCTTTTCCTTCCTCACCAAGCAGTTGGAAACGGTAAGACAGGATCTGGCTTCTGACTTGAGACATTATCACATTTATTCATCAGTATTGAAAGATAAATGAATAAAAATTGCAGCTCCTGGATTGAATTCAAATCCTACCGTAAGTGAACTCATTTTCTATTGGCATCCCCATTGTTTATTGGTTTATGACTACATCTGCTAAAGCAATGATATTCCCCCGGGTCTCGGCTGTACGTAGCATTAGGTGCTAATTGGCAAGTGGAAAATGCTATACCTGTCACGCATGACAGCGTTGTTTTTGTGAGCCTGTTATCATGCACACAATAGTATGGAGCTCAACAACAACAAGCAGAGCATCCATTCAGCCACACAAAGCAGCTTTTCTCATTAGAGGAATCACCAAGGTCTACTTATTAGTTGTTTTTAGTTTGTTTTTCTTTCTAGAGTTTACTTTAATTAAGTATTTCCATGAGGGTTTTAAGGTGTATTATGAAGAGACTCTGAACTAAATGGGCACTCAGTCTGCTGTCATAGCTTTAATGAAAAAACCACTAACCCTATTTTTCTCAGCTTTCATGTTTCCCTTTAAAGATTCATTTTTTTTGCCATTAATTTGTACGATTGATCACATTTTATCATACTTTGTGGCTTTTCAATTTTCATCAGCTGTCCAGTAAAAAAAAAAAAAAACATAACATTTGCATGTTTGGAGAGCAGCAGCGGCCGACGTGCACCCTAATAATACATTATTTACTATCTGCCCTTCCAGAGGATGATCAGCTGTTCATGTTTCATCACTAACGGTGAGATGACCGAGTGCTTGAGTGGTTTCACTGTAAAAGGGGTTTGTTGTGAGAAACTCCTCCGAGACACAAAGATCACGGAAAGTGCTCTTAAACAAAAACATCAAGAGAAACCTTCTAGTTCTTTGTACGCCCACACAAGGCCGCCTCTTTCTCTGCCTGAATATCTCTGATCTATTTCTCCTTCACTCACTTAAAAAAAAAAATTCTCTGGTCCATTATTACTGTAAATGGCACTGCTCTAAAACATTCAGTACCTTCTCTCGGTGGAGCTTCATTTCAGTGCTAAGACATATTGGGCCATATGAGCAATCGCAGATTTTGAGAATTTAAGAAAATAAAAAAAATCAGTCTTGAATGAGGTCCTGGCAATCACAGGTCTGTTTAATTCTACGCCTCGACACAGCCTCCTCCCCTCTCTTGCTGCTCAAACTGTGATTTCATCAGTAAATGTTTCCTCGCCACAGAGTGAGCGATGGGTGGCGGTCAGAGGGACGCGAGCAGCTGCTGTGAGGAATGCTGGTTAACATGGATAAAAAAAACAGACAAATACAAGCCTCCTGGAATTTAAAGGTTTTGATTCTCCCTGCCAACTGTTATTACATCTACATCGATATTTCTCTCCCTTTTTGCCACCAGAAATGTATCCTGTAAGAATTTCTCACATTATATAGGATACCCGTTACCTTCTTCACCCATCCATCTGGGTATTCGGTGGCAGTATGAAGGGTAATAAAATCCAGAGATCCCTGCTTCTATAAACTTCCTCTCGCTCTTCTGGGAGGACCCCAAGCGGCTCCCACACCAACTAAGAGATGTAATCTGTCTCCCTGGGGTCCTGAGGTGACCCCGGGGCCTCCTCACAGAGGGATGTGTCTGGTACAGCTCCAGTAAGATTCCCCATCGGCCTCAACTGGCCTCTCTCAGCGTGTAGGAGTCGGCAGTTTGCTTTGAATTTCTCTCAGATGATTGACCTCCTCGCTCTTCGTGACGTCGTGAGGAGCCACAATACAGACCAAAATCTCTGCAGCCCGTGTGAAGCATTGATGCATTGTTCCGTCTTCAGTGCTGCACGACTGATTTTTTTTTTCTCCATTCCACACAGAAAACATTAACCTTCGTCAGATCAAATACATATGTCTCTCTTCGGCTGCTGCAGCACACTGGATCACAGAGTATGAATCAGAAAGGTTGTGCGAGTGTGTTCGTGTATTTGTTTGTACATACTTAAAGGTATTGTGTGTCAGTACAGCAGAACTGAACTGTGGGAGGAGTCTCCTCCTCTGAGACTCCATTTAAAAACATTAAAAAAAACACTAGTATTGAGAACGGAGTGGTAATGTCAAACCAGGAGAAAAATAAAGACTTACATTTGCCCATATTTTTCTTGTTTTCACGTATTTTAACACACTCCGAAAGTGAACCAATCAACTCTATTTTTTGAAACTATCATCTATTTCTGAGAAAGCAGCTTGTCGTCACTGCTTTTCCTGTCTGGGCTGCTGAGGAGATTTAGATGCTAAACATCCTGAACTTCTGCTTAAAGGCCAGTCCTTTGCTTCTTTCCACCGCTACTAGGAATATCTGTAGACAGTTCCAGGATAACATGTTGTACAGTGATTCACAACTAATTAAAACAGCACTAACACTTCTTTCAAAGAGATTGAAAACATTAAATTAAGTTTAAGACAAAACACGCATACGATAGCGCATCGCAAATTACAAGAGTGATATCCATGAATTGGCTGCATAACGACACAAAATGAGAGAGAATACGTGTTACGAGACATGAATCGAAACTGGGTTTAGGTTTACAGCTTACAGCATGCAAATTCCTGAACCAACAACAAAAAAGGTGTACATCCAGGGTAAATAATCACTAATTATTTTGACAATTTAATACCCTTGTTCCCTCTCTGAAAGCTGGCTTTAGTAGAATACCCTGTGGCTACGAGCAGCCCAGGCTGCCTCAGGTCCAGTTTCTGCAGAAATTGTAAAATGTTTTTCAAAAGTTGTCTCTGTAATGATAGAAAAGTTCAAAGCGAGGATGACACTGTGCGTTGTCTCCCAAAGTTTCATCTGCATTGTTTTCTGCTGTCACGAGGGGTGGAGCACCCCGGATTAACCCTGACAATCGGGTTCAAACGGAGAGAAAATTTACTTTCAGTGAATGAATTGCAGGAAAAAAAATTTAGAAGCAAACGGCAGGTTAACTCGTCAGAAACAAATCAAGGTTACACTGACAAACCAAGAAGACACAGGGACATACTGAGGGCTTAAATACACACACTGGCAGGCAGGGCGTGATGAGACACAACAGACAACAATCAAGAGTAATCAGGGTAGGAGAGAGAACCAAGAGGACGACACCAGGATGGAGCAAAAACATTGAAAGGAATAGTCAAAGACAGGACCACTGGAAACATGAGGGAAGATGAACATGTTGGACGACCAGCGAGAGCCTCCAGTCTGGATCAGGAAACAAAGCCAGCCTGCTCTAGAATGATAATGCTGCCATTCTCAATTTCCTCCTCAAGCTCTTCAACACAGGATTATTGTACAGTCTGCAGGAATCCTAAATACTCAAATAACCAACAGCGCCTCTGTCCTCAAGGAACATCGTCAGAATAACCTTTAGGCCATGCATCAAGCGACATTGTGGTCTTCAGTCAAACACCAGTGAGACAGTGAGTTCAGACACGGGTACAGGAAGATGAAATTAAAGTGTCTTGTCATTTAAATTGATGAAGAGAACAATTCCAACCCATGTGCTAATAGCTAACAGCCCAGCTTTAATGCAGAACCTTTCTCAGCAGGATAGCAGTACAGTTCTTTGAAAAGATGTTTATGGATTTAATGACTTTACAGAGGCGGTGAGTCAATAAGCAAGTCAAGGGATGCCCATTTGTTTATTTAATTCCTAGACAGCAAGTCTGGACTGTAAACTTTGATAGACAACAAGCACAGGAGCTTTACAGAGTTTTACTTATACCTTCAAACCAGAGTCAGTCCTGTTTTCCCCATGGGAGCGTTTTCTTTTTTCCTGCTCTTGTTTTACTTTGTGAGAAGTCCCACAGGATTCAGTTCCATACAGCAGCAGCTGAAGTAAATGTCAATTTGTCTGAGAATGAGGGAAAAGTAAATGTCAGGAACTTGCTTCACTTTGTCAGGAAGATTGATGAAAGAAGTGCTGAACAAGAGATTGAGCGAGAAAGTTACCGAAGTTTGAGAAAGGTTGGCTTGAACCCGACGATGAGAGTTTAACATTTCTACCATGTGATTTGTCACCGACATTGACAAGTGTCTTTGATGCGCCTAGTGCTTTGCTGAAGCACATCTGGCGATACCGTGTGACGTACGGGACGCAAGATGTTTTCATAAAAACTCAGCATTGTACTGTCACTTGAAGAAGAGGCAGACAACTCCTGCGGTTTTTCAGGGCCAAACAGCAGCTGTGGCCCAGTCTTTTTGTAATAGTGGCTCAAACAGATTACTACAAAGTGGTATGCGTCCAGGAAAACGTTACTCCTGGTCAACTTTACTGAAGAGCTCATATTTGTAGCCTCTTTGCAGCATTTTCGTCAGCTTAGACAATAAATTGTTGCCAAGGTTGTCCAGAAGGACAGAAGGATAAAGCAATGTAATCTGTGGCAAAAGAAAGTTAAAAATCTAGTTTAATCTTTCTTTAGAGGAGAATGTGAGTTATGAATCCTAAAGTCTCTTGAAAACTATGAGGGGGAAAAAAAAAAATGAAATTACATCCTTGAGATAAAGTGTCTTAGACACAGCTGCCAGAGTGAATAAATCCTGCCAGATTTAGAGATGAGAGAGTCTGTATGTCTGTGATAATAAGTGGTAGCTTGTAAGGTTATAAGGTCAGAGAGAGAAAGAGAGAGAGAGAGAGAAAGACACAAAGGAAGAGGGAGAGAGACAGTGGAACAGGGAGACAGACATAATTACATTTGGCCATGAGGAAAGCGACGAAGGAGAACCATTTTTCTGGCGATTCCACAATATTCTGCTGTCATGGCTGTGTGGGTGTACGGCTCAGTGATATAACAGCCTCCATTCAATATCCCAATAATAACACTGTGCCAACATATACAACCTCCATTCACCAGGTGTAACCGTAAAGTTATCTATCATATAGAGATCAATAGACCTTTCCTTTTTATGGTCAACACAACTCAGAACAAACAGAACCTCACCTGCCTGAGTTCAACAACATTACACACTTCGGACAAAACACAGCATCTGTGCTTTCACCGCTGGAAATCTATATCTTTCACATATTGTCACCTGTAAAAGCATTAAAGATCCAACTAGTTTATGAAATCATGTTTGGAGGAAGATCAGTCAACGTAACTGAAAGTTGAGATGATGGTAAACCTGCGATCATATGTTACTCCTATTGTATTTCACAATAGTTAAGATTTGGCCTCAGTTACAGACCTCAACCTTTTTGAATGAAGTATGTTCTCCCCGTGGAGAGCGTAGGTTTTCTTCAGGTTCTCATTTTTGTTCTGACAATCAAACCCAAATTTAGAAAAAAAAAAAAAAAAAAAAAACCTAGCAAGTGGACAGATAAATGATTGTATGAGTCACTCACACATCTACTGTATGGCTGCATTTTGTCATGACCCTAACTGAGGCACCGTTTACGCCACATTTTAAGGGAGAATGGAGAACTTTATTCCATTATGGTGTCCTTTTTATGTAACAATGGTGCTCTAACCGTGGAAATGCAACTTTCTGAAAATGGTTCCCATTTTGAGCCGTTTGAAAACTCTCCAACTTTAGCGTTTTGTTCTCTGCACACATGGTGTGTGGTTTCATTACCAAATCAACCAACAGCCGAACATGAAAACTACATTGTTTTCAATGTTTCCGTAAATTCCCTACAAATGGACATTGTTTTCAAAACGACGCCATGTAAACCTGAAAGTTTTCTGAAACGAAAATGCAAAAATGAAGCATTTTAACTTGACATGCTGTGTAAACCTAAGTAAAGTGGGTATGGACAATATAGGGACGTTAACATTAACTTCTAAAAAGAATAAGACATGAGTTTTTGATGAAACTCTTGATGCATGGTGATTTCAGATGATCTTACCTGAATTTATAGAAATCACGACCTTCTGTATGACCCACTCTTCATCCAGTCTTGTCCATCATTTGTCCAGCTTAGTACTTTCTGTTTGCCATAGATATGAACTTTTTCTGAGACTAGAACTAAAATACCTTTTCAGCATTCCTGTTAACAAAATGACATTTTATAGCTTTGAAGCCCGAACTGAACAAGTATTGCAGGCTTCTCTGCAGTCTAATCTTGACATGTTCCTCCAGCACTGTAGTCACCTGTAACCCAAAAGATCTTACATTCAATTTTCTGTCAAGAAACAAGATATTTTAATTAAAAATGTCAACTCTTCGTACTATTGATTGACATAGACAGAAATTCTCTGCAGAATACCACTTTTGGAACCGAGGGAGAATGAACTTTGATGGAGTTACATTTGCCTTTAAATGATTTCTGCATAGTTCAGGTGCAAGCTGTGACTGCTCTGTTATAAAGTGCTCTTGGCATGGACATGACTGTAAATATACTTTTGATCTCAGTTTGACTTCTCTTGTTGAATAAGAGTAACAGCAGTAAATCTGACTTGTGAAAAATAAGAAATGCTTAGCTGGATTTAATATTTATGTGTTCTGAGATTTGTTAAACATCCCAGGATGCCCCGATAGTTCAGACAATGAGGCAGCAGCAGCAGAACTTAAACAATTAAATTCTCCACGGCCTGACGTTTTTCACTTTAAGATCATGGATCGTCTCACAAATGCATGTGTCTTCCAAATGTGGTGCAGTTTAAAAAAGAAGTCCAGCTTTTTCAATATCATTCAATGTATTTCCAAGACATATTTTTCTGTTTTGGAAGCAATAACACAAAACTTTCCTACTGTTTTCAATTAAAAGTTGCAACACACTGTAACCCACAGACCCTCACAAATCTGTTAAAGCACACACTCTTTGTGATGCTGTTTTCATGTTCTGCTGTACGTTTTAAAGTAGAGTTATAGCACTGCAGTGTAGCTTTTTGGTGTTGGTGATACTGTAGCACCATTCCGATGTCCGACAAAGACATCTAAGGAGTCTACATGATATGTATTGGTATACTTTGATACATGCGTCATTTCCTAATAAAATAAGCATGGTAAGACAAGCAACAAAAAATAAATAAATAAATAAACAAAGAAAAATCCAGAAAATACTTTAATGCTTGTATTTATCTCTCAGGTTCCCAGTGTTCCCTGTTGCAAAAGATGTGCAAAGCTGGTAGAGATATTATTTGCAGATGTGTTTGCAGCTACAGGACTCTACAACCTGACTCAGGCAGGTATGAATACTTTTGTGTGCCACACTTTCTTTCTTTGAAAAAGGATTTGAAAGCCATATATAATTTTCTTTTCACACTTAGGTGACACATTGTGTTAGTCTATCATGCTAAATCCCAATATAACAGGTACATTTGTGGCAGCACTGTGACAAAATGTAGAAAACTTCAAGGACTATGAATACTTTCTCTGTCACTGTACTTGGCACGTCATCCAAACAGAAACACAAACTACTTTAAATACACCCCACACAACTGCATGATCCTCACTTGATAATTTATTCAAATTTTTACCAGAATGTTCGTGCTACATGCTGGGACTGGAGATCATCGAGAAACACCTGGGCTTCAATTTCACTGTGGGATTGCGCATATTTTCATCAATTCCTATAAATCTATATTTTTGTAATGCATGCAATTCCCACACACAGTCGTGTGTGTGTGTGTGTGTGTGTGTGTGTGTGTGTGTGTGTGTGTGTGTGTGTAGCCTGTTTTCTGCTTGGCGGCTCCAACCAACCACATTACGTCATTTCAGTAGTCGTGCTCCCTCGCTCTGCCGTTTCTGCATCACGCACCGTGCTTCATTAGCTTTTTTTTTTTTCTTAAAAATAAAACAACTTGAAAAATTCAATGTCATTAAGTCCACATAAAACAGCACGTGACGGCTACAATAACGGTGTCAGGAAGTCAGAAATCTGACTTTTACGGGACGTTTTGGCGAAGCAGAGGCACTCTAAACACCGCAGATACAGGCAAAAGTAGCGAGGAGCAAACAAAAGAAAACTATGCTGGACATCAGCTCAAACACGCTCTGTCACACAGTGGTGCTAATGCCGCCTATCGCTGGTTACCACTCGCCATAATGCAAAAAACAAGAAAGACTTCCACGAGTGGGAAAACGCTACAGATGGTCTCAGACCACAGATCAATCTGAGGTAAAGTTGGATCATGTTCAGTCCACGTGTTAATATCACAGACACTATCAGACCCTGCGGAACGTTTCAGACTCAAACAAACAAATATGTTGTTGCTTTAATCCCTCTGTTATTGGCTGGAAAGAGGTGAAGCAGTGACAGAAGGCAGGGAAAGACTAGAACAGGGCTGTCAAATGAAATGAAACCGGCCCACAAGAGGCTCTGATCCGGCCTGCCAAACCACCAGTCAAATTGAAGAAATTTCAAAGAAAACATTGATTTTATTGACAAATTTCTGAAGAGGAACAGACACAACACGACACCGAAACCTAAGAAGAGATAAGCTGCCATGGAAGCTCGCCAGCAAGCATTAGACTCAAAGCCATGCTGTCAGAGCGAACATGTGAAAACATCAGCAAGAGGAGAAGTGTTGTTTTTTTTTTAATTCACTATACTTTGTGCAAGAAGGTTTAAAACAGATTTTATGTTAACGTTGTAGTCATTTTCTGTAGTAATTAGTTGTATATTGTTTTGTTAAAATACACATCTTTATCACGCACACTCTGTGCCACAAAGAAGGAAAACTTTAAACCTTGACTTTAAAGATTATGGTTCTATTTTACTGTGCATAAATATTAAAACAACGTGTGACGACGGTCTAAGCCCAGCTCGCGTTCCCTATTAGTGGGTGAACAACAATCCAATGCTTGGTGAATTCTGCTTCACAATGATAGGAAGAGCCGACATCGAAGGATCAAAATGAAAAAAAATTAAATAAGTAGCAGATAAAAAGTAACAACTATTTCCTATATAAGACCATCTGAAAATATTACCGATCTGACTACAAAATGAAAAATACAACTAAAAATGTTAAACCATTGTGTTAAAAGATGGTGCCTTCAGGGGTATTGGAAGGAATAGAAGAAAAAATACATCTTTTTGTTCCAACATTATTGTAAGCCTTTAGGTCCACGTCTAGATAGACTCAAAGCCCTCACAGTTTCATAGGATGGAAGCAACGCTGAAAAGTGGCAGTCTTTAAATCTATTCTAAAATTACCAAGCAGACACTTAAACATTGGTATGATGTGAGATGTTCTGCTGGTTCCTGATGACGTGCTCAATTCAATCACAGCATTAATGGTGCAATGTTGTTTTCAGGGAGAGCAGAAGTGTTATAAGATGTTAGAATATTCTTTATCACGAGTCAGAAAAGTGTAAATCAAAGTCGCTCCATTGATTTAAGAGAGAAAGTGTTCTACTTGAGCAACACTTCAAATAGAAATCCTGTTTTGTAACATACTGTTTCATTTAGTCTTCAGTCACCTGGAAGCAAGCCAGTGTCTCCTGGTGGGAAAATGCACTCTTTCCTTGTGTTAATTAGTCAAGTCTATGATTGGTTCAGTGGTGCCTTCTGACACTCAAATAGTGAAACTGTAAAACTCTGATCCTTATTTCCTTAAATGCATTAGTTCACATTTCATCCATCCAACCATTTATCAGTCTCTCTTTTTCAATTTGAGTTCAGATGGTCTGGAGCTAAAGATTAGCTGACACCATCTGAAAGACCGTTTTCGTCTTTAACACTTTGTCAATCCACAACATCCACATAGTTTCACATTCACACAAGCCAGCAATGTAAGCTCCGTTTACATGATGTTTCAAGTAAAAACTCATCATCTTTGCATTTTTGTGGCAGAAAAGTTGTGTGTCTACACAGCAATGTTTTGAAAACGACGATGTTGATATACTTACATGGAAACAGCAGAAACGCTTAAAAAGATGCATTAAGCATGTCAGGTAATGACTTATAGGTTGATTTGTTTTTTAAAAGCCACACACACTTGTATTGAGGACAATATGTAATAATATTAAAAATGGCAGCACACAGACATTAGGGATAGATGACAAAGTTGGATTGTTATTACTGTTAACTCTCATCTATTAAACTACCAAGGCCCGTACAACCTATGTACAAAGTCACAATACAAAACAGTGTTGTCGACGCACCACACGCAACCTAGAACAATCCCAAACCCCCAATCTAGACAACACCAAAACAGAGCCGACAACCAACACAGAAAATTACAGAACCATACATACATTTTTTTTTTTTTTTTTTTTTTCCGAACCATATTAGTGAACAGACCAGGCCACAAAAATAAAAGGAGGTGTAGGGGAGGAAGGAAATGCAAGGACACCACAAACCCTTTTTTTTTTTTTTTTTATTTGAATATAGCTAGTCGTAACCAGTAGTAAACTAGGGGCGTGCATCAAGAGAGGTCTGCTACAGATCACCATTAGTCTAACCACCACAAGAAGACAAGGTAACCGAGTATGTGAAGAGTGATTAAAGATCAACGTGATCATGTGAATATGATGGTGACAGTGATGGTGATAGTGATCATGCATATATGACCTCTGACCTCTGAGAAGGCCAGAAGCAGGCCAGAGAGGCCCTCAGAGCCCAGACAGCCGGCGGTCATCACAGAGCCCAGATCCAAGCCGCCCCCCCAGGCAGACGCCCACGCTCCGGTCCAGAAACGGGGCAGAGGAAAGCCCCGGCCGGGGACCCCGGCAGCCCCGGGGAGCCACGACCGGCAGGAGCCGGTCCACCCCGGCCGAGAGCCCAAGGCCCAAGAGCCCAGGAGCCAACCCCCCACCCCGGGCGGAGGGCCATGACCCACCCGGGAGAACCAGCCCACACGGGCGGCTACCCACCCCAGGCCAGTACACCCCCCAGCGCTCCGGCCACGCACCCCAAGATCCAGGGCATCACCCCCCCCACGACCCCCACCCGGAACCCACCCCCCCGTCCACCGCCCGGCCCACCCCTCCCACCCCGTGTCCTCTCCCGCCTCACTCCCCCCCGCCCCAACCCAACACTCATACCCACTCACTCATACTGACACACGCACATGCACACACGCACACACGCAACCACTCATCCACAACCACTCATCCCTAAACCAAACGCACACACACACACTCACATTCCAACACACTCACACACTCTCACGCACGCGCTAACAAGCACGCACACACACACACACACACACACACACACACACACACACACACACACACACACACACACACACACACACACACACAGTCTCGTATTTCTATCCTTGTGGGGACCTTCCATTGACTCCCATTCATGTCTAGCCCCTAACCCTGACCCTTACCCTAACCCTAACCTACACCACAACAAAGCCTAACCCTAAAGAAATGTTTTTGCACTTTTACTTTTTTCAGTAACAACAACATGGTCAAGAAAACACTGTTTCTCCTACTTAGGACCGGAAAAAGGTCCCCACAAGGCACGTCGTTCCACGTTTTGCTATCCTTGTGGGGACATTTGGCCCCAACAAGGATAGAAATACGAGAACACACACACACACACACACACACACACACACAGTCCATCCTACCCCAAACACACTCACATTCCCGCGTCATCCAACTGTCATATCCTGTGGGAGACACCCCCGGAAGGCAAGGGAACACCGAACCCCACATCCAGGACCCCCCGCCACCCACAACTGCCGCCCCCACCCCCCCTCACCCCACCGCCGCAGACAGATATGCACCCCCCAGAGCCAGCAGCCCCCCAAACCACAGCCGCTCCAAACCCCAGGCCTGCGGGGAAAACAACAGCCCCCCATTTCCATTGTCACTTGAAAACACTGTTGCATAAACGGGGCCTTCAATCGAACAGTGAACCTAAAATGCGGGATTTTTGACTGTGGGGAAGTACCACACAACCGTTACAAATAAAATTTGAACCATTGGTCTTCACACTGTGAAAGCTCTAACCAGCCTCATCATGATAATCTAACTCCTGAAGCTCCTGAAAAGTATTTGCAAAGACATTTAGTCAATCTCATAATGTTGTAGAATTAGCAAGAAGAAGGATGAGCTGTCAAACATAATTCAAGAAAATTAGCTAATGGGCAGATCAATAGATTTGAACACAGAGTTCAAATCTTCAGTACATGAGTCTTTCTGTATTCTACTGAATACAATCCCGAGAGGCTGGCGGCCAAATAAAAAAGCAGGTTCAAACTGGTCTTGTACCTATGTCTTGCTGCAGTGGTGAGAGGGTTCATTCTTTGAAAAAAAAAAAATAAAAAGTGACACAAAGGAATGAAAAGTCACCGTTTGTAAAATAAGAGTAACTGAGGGCGAAATCAAATTAAGCCCCTTTTTTTTCCTGCTTACAAAGTGACACTTCAGCTACACTTCAAGAGAGGAAACACTCCATTTAAACTGACACACTGTCTGCACCAGTAATACTTTAATAATAACAGTAATCGCCCATGTTTATGTTTCACTTATCCTGAGGCAGAATTGACAAAGTGCTTCCCAGAGTGTTAGAGAAGCTGTTTGGACAGCACTTATTAAACCAGTGAGGATGAAACGCAGTCAAATATTAAGTCATACCAAAGAGAACAGCAGACATTTTTGGAAAGAGACTTTTTTTTTTTGGATGGGTCAACCAGTAGCAATTTAAATAATTTCTTTTTAGCATTAAAAAAGATAAAACATCTGTTTATCCGGACTTGAAATTGCCGTGCAGCAGCTGTCACAGGTACACGTACACATTGGCTCTGATGTGTAGGAAGAAAAATGAGCCGGCGTGATGCAAAGAGGTGTGTTCAGCTCCTCAAGTGTTGCCGGTGTGCGCTCCTGGGTTTGAAGGCCGTGCACAGCGATGGCACGCCCACGCCGCAGTTAATTATTATGCCTGATTAGAGCCCCACTCAGGACTGTGTGGGCGCCGACAGATTTAGATCGAGCGCAGTCACTCTAAGACTGTGTTCAAACTGTCAGTCAAAATCAGATTATTCTTGCAAAGCAGATCAAATTAAAACAGATTTGCCCAAACAGATCCGATGAAAGACGACTTAAAGAAGAAAAAAAAAAAAAACAAACAAGAAGGATGGTAATGAAATGCGCTTATTTATAAATGTGGCGCTGCAGCACAGCTTTTAGAAGATTAATGACACTGCAGCAGAGACTCGGGAGACTCGCAGCTCGTCACTGCCTGCTGGGGGGGGGGTGCATGCTCGAGGCAGACCACCCATCAACTGCTCCCTCATCAGCAATCTAACAGCTTGCTCTACACAATATTAATCCATGAAATTGACATGACATCTGAATGCACACTCATAATAAGAGTACCTGAAATCTGATCAGAGCACTCAGGCCGAAAGGGATTTGCAAGAATGGAATTGGATTGGCAAAAGAAACCACAATGTGGTTATAAATAGATTTTTAGAAATGGGATTCTATGTCAGTTTTTGGCAGTCCAGATTCCAATCAGATTTTTGCTGGCAGTCTAAACATGCAGACGGGTGTTTAATTGGAGAAAACCTGAAGAATTCAGCCGCGCAGGCCCCACCTTCATAAGCATGGTAAATGAACACAAATATTCTTTGATCAAATATTTCTTAGTGGAGTCATTAAATATATGAAACAACAGGATTCAGAGCACAGCTTGCAACATACGCACACCAACGAAAATCATGTCATTTCATTCACCGTTACTAAATCTTTCCCAGCTGATCATTTGTCTTCAACGACATGACTTTCCACTCCAATCAAACATTGACAAATATTCTTTATGCTGGCTAAACTGACCCGCCTTTGTATGTTTGTTGTTTGTGTCAAATTAGTTTGTCTGTTTACCTCAAGGATTTCTTCTTCGATTCAGAGAACAACACACAAATAAATCTTTTTTTTTCATCTGTTTTTGTTTGATTGCGAGGTGTATTTTCGCTATTCAATAGAAACTGGCCTCTTGAATTACAGTAGCTATTTGTTTCAAAATCATACTCCTACAAATATGACAAATAAGAGTGCCGTAAACACACAGTTTAGGTGGAACAAAGCAGATACTCAGGGAGTTTGCCTCACCACCCTAAGGTTAAAACACAACAGTTCTTCTTTAAATCATGACGGCGACTCCATGTGGACTTCATTTGGATCAGCTCAAAGACCATAAAGCAGAACATGCGATCCAGCATGTTTTCATATTTTATAGTGTGTGTAGAGTTATGCTCTTGGCAGTGTGTGTGTGTGCTTGTCATGCCTGGGGAAGGCGGGGGCGGTACAGTATGTGCTTTGTGTGCTGAGTATGCACACAATGGCTCATGAGGTTGGAAGGTTCACAGACTGAAAAAAAAAACAACAACATATGAACGTCCATCTCTTACCAAAGACTACTGAACCTATGGATTATTGATTGAGTTCAGCAGAGGTCAGTTCTACTGCTTGGGGCCCTCCTTTCAAACTGCCCATGTGAGTGCGAGCAGATCAGGGAGTGTAAATCTAGAGTCATAACTCTAAGTGCACTTAGCAGTCAACTTTGATTGACCTGAGATTTCCTTTTCATAAACGGTTAAAGGAAGATACAGACGGCTGAGTTGAAGAAAATGAGCTGGTAGGAGCACTTCAAACAGAATTATTTCATCCTGTCTGATGAAGCGTCTGTCTGTCTGCAGATGGAAAATTCTCAGATACTCTGACACAAATGTGCCAAACTAATTTCCGTGCGAGCGTGGGGATTCTATTACAGAGCTATGCATCACATGAAACAGCACTCTGTCAAATCAATTGCTAAAACAAAAGTTGTGTTAAAACTTTGAAACCTCGCCATGTTTAAAGAAGAGCTCCATTAAACTCATTTCATATGTTGAACATTACAACTGATGTCACGCTCCAAGTTGCTTTTACCTGCAAAGTAAATGAGCGAATTGAACGATCACGCTGTTTTTCTGTCTTTGTCTGGATCACGGCTTGTAATCAGTAATCTGAAAATGCAGCTAATGAATGCAGAAAAAATAAAGAAAATATGCCAATGTGCTTTCATCTAGTTCATATTGTCATCAAGAAATAGTAATTAAATGCAGCTAAAAATAAAAAAAAGGCATGAATGAGCTGCATGGAAGCTGTAGGGAGACTTTTCTAAAGAATATTAATGAAATTCGGTCATTGTACGATCCACGCACCACATGTGACTCTCTGACTGTCCCTGACCGGCCTGTGAGGTGTCAGGGAGAAACAAACCAAAATGAATGTGATTAACCATTATCAGACAAAGCACAAAGAAACGCAAGGACAAGACTGTAGCGGCAGCTCCTCCAAACCAATTAACTGCCTTTCAAGAAGAAATACATTAATACTGAGCCAGGTTGAGTCGTCCTCTACAGTAATCCTTGACTTCACTTTCAAATTAAAGCCTCATAATGTGAGCACCCATCTGGGTTTGTTCTGCGCAGATGAAGTTGAAAACTGACCTCCATTGCCATGATCACAAATAGTATGTTAGGATGAAAGAGGAGCAGCATTTCATGAAAAGAACACCTTGCCAGCAGTTCAGCATGAGGGTGGGAATATTTCTGTACTCCGTCAGCGGCACGGCACATTCTCCTCAGATAGAAAGGAAGAGAGAATGACATTAAATGTCAGCAAATTTTAGATGCAAATGTCACGCAGTCAGTCAAGAAAGTGAAACTGAAACGAGGACAGCGTCGACGACAGGACAATGATCCAAAGCGCGCCTCAAAACCCATTACGAACTTGTTCGCGAAGCATGGACCGAAGCTTTCTGCATCGGCTCGGGACGTTTCCAGGCTTAAGCATCTTTGAAATTCTGTGGAGGGATCCTGCGCATGCTGTGCATGCAAGATAGTCCAAAAATATTTCTGGGGACTGCAAAAAGAACGGTTCAAAAAAAAAAAAAAAGAAAAAAGAAAAAGAAGCAGCTCTCACCAGGGTGGAAAAAGTTTGTAAGTTACTGGGGAACACATTTAATCTGTCTCACATTTCATCATGACAACAACCCAAAAACACAACAGAACAATAAATCTGGAAGCAGTTAGCTCAGTCCTAACAGAGTCTGAATATATACTGTATATAAACACTAATGGCAATAAAAGCACATTCACATATATGGGCCCAAAAAAAAACCCCTCCACTGACCGTGACCCCACACTATAAAAATCTGACCACTTAATTATAAAGTCTACATGAACATCCATCATTCTTTTAGGCCTACAGTAATATTTCACTCACAACAATAGAAGACTCAAGAGGTTACAGTGACCTTTCACCTCCGGCCATCAACATTTTACAGTGGATGTTTATGTCAGTGAATTCATGTGAATTCATGAAAGGCAAGCGTGTGACTCGTTTAGTGGAGCGACTCGTCTCTCAATCTCAATGTTTCGGGTTCGATTCCCTATCCGTCCACATGTTGAAGTGTCCTTGAGCAAGACACTGCACTCCACATCGCTTGGTGGACACTGTTCCAGTGTGTTGGGTAAAAGAATGGAAAAAAAAGAAAAGAAAGAACAGAGGGTGCTCCAGTGCGGTGGTGGGTTACAGTGGCTGACTCAGCTGTAATGAGACATTAATGAAGATGTTGGGTAATTTGGCCTGGCAATGGAGGACAAGAGGGAAGGCGAGGTGGGAAGGAGGGAGGAAGAGGCAAAGGTACCAGCTGCTCTTCCAGATGATCCACAGGGGGAACCACAGCTGTCCTTCTGCCCACAACCCCTCCTCCCTCTTGATCCCCCCCGCAACACCACCTTTCACAAACCACTTCCACAAAATGACTTTAATGAAGATATATTAGCAGCACTAAAGCCTAATCCATAGGTTCTCACACAGCTCAGGTCCCATCACACGCCTCCCGCGCTCGCCGCGTGGATACGAGCGTTTCCTCTCCATCTCCATCACGCTGGACAGCGCCGCCGCTCCATCGCTGATGCTCGTGATGCTCCTGAAAAGCAGAGCTGGCAAATGGCAGCCCTGAGCATAACTGCGGGGAACAACAAAAGGTGACATGTGGCAGTGAAGGCCATCGATGGCCGCGCACATGGCCCTCACCCTACACTCACTGACGAACAAACAAACAGAAACTCCACAGAACGGAGAAAACCGCGAAATCACCGAGGAGGAGTAATGCAGCAGAGCCTTTGTGCTCTATAAATTTTATAAATTAAAAGCGGGGCTCTTAACAATGAATGCAGTATTGTCAGAGCAGACAACATAAGAGCTCCCTGAGGTTTTAATGACAGTGGGGGAAAAAATAAACAGATGGGAACACATGTGAATGCTTCATTAATCTCAAAGCTCTTGGCTCTAAAATATTCATCCACTCCAAAGTAATGCTGATGAAGTGCTGGGAGTTTTTGTTGGCTGAGCCCAATTTAGAACGAGATGGCGTGTGCTCTCTTAAGGACGTATCAATGACACAGCTCACTGATTGGTTCCATTTGCTCATCAGGAATGTACTGTGACAGAAGAACCAGGCGGTAAGCCTCTTTCCTCGTGATAATCTTTACTCTTATTACCTGTGATGACCAGAAAGCAGAGAAAGAGTTGAACTGGTATAGATCGTCTGAATAATGGGCCGTTAAATATAACTACTAAGTCTATGCATGAAGCTTATAGACCCACATCAATCAGACGAGCACTGCGAAGGGTTGGAGTGTATCTCCGTCAACATCCTATGAAAGGCCACGTGAACAGTAAACTACACAGACGTACACACACACACAGACAATTACCTCAGACCAGATGGCTTTACCTCTGAGTTCAGTAAATAAATGCTTCGAATCGTTGGTTCTGCTAGCCAAAGTACAAACAAATAACTTGAACAGAATTGACTTGAAAATGAAATTTCCCTTCAATGGCTCAGAGCACAGCAGGACTAGTGACAGGATGACATGTTCAAAATAGAATTAAGACTGTTGCTTCTTCACACACGCCTTCCCCCTCCTCTACAGCAGTCTCTCTGCATTGACTTTAATCAAGACGATCCACATAGCCGACTCAGATTTATCACAGATGATCTTCAGTTTCAATATTCCACTTCACATTATTTCAGAGATGGAGGTCAAAATGCTAAAATCAAAGCCAAAACTGTCAATTGTACGAGTGAAGTGGAAGTCTCAGCATAGTAACTGCAATACTTACTCGGTGTTTATATTGGCTTGTCTTTATCTATAAAACTGAAAACTACAGTAGCAAACTCCTCGCTTTACAGTACAACCTTAGGAATCCCTTGAACTTTGTGTTTCTGTCCTACCGATAACTGTCGTCTCCCTAAATGTTGTACCGGGTTCACCAGGTTGCCGCAAACATCCTCCGCCTGTTGTTGGAGATTTCGGGGGGGAGTTTAGAAAAGTGGACGTTCACATTTATTTGGTGCAAAGAGTCGCTGCCGAATGGAGCTGAAATTGGGATCGAGAGCAGTAAACACGAAGAAGCTCAAGGCAGTAAAACGAAATCCATGAGTAAAAGCCTTCAATGTTGCTGTGCAGATGTAACAAAGCAAAAAGCAAGATTTAGGGCTGATTCGAAGCCCGTCACCATTAAACATCCACTTTTGGACACGAATGGACTGATCAACTGAAGTGTGAAAATGGGTGTAAACTTCACACTGCACACTGAGATTTGAAACTGACGGATGTTGTACAAAAATACTGAGAGGAGTATATAAAGCAGATTAATGACCAAGCACAATTTTATTAAAAATGCCTGAAAGCATTTTCACTGTTTATGATCATGTCTGTATTCAACACATTTGAAAAGGAGTCACAAACTGGCTCTTATTTCACCAGGAAATAATAATTTCCTTCACCAACACTTCCTACTCCACGTGATCACATTTCATTTTGAGCTTCAGAGCAGTCCTCCAGTCTTTCCATGTCTCACAAACAGAATCTTCTCTGCACAGGAAGTAACTCATGCTTGTGCAGCACCAGGTGATCATCTGCAGACCATATGCAAAGTGCAAAGACAGAATGTTGGCGTGAGTGTATCTTAGTAAATCTGGCACAAAGAGTCATGTCAGAGGAAGTTTTTTCTCATGTAAAGTCACGGTGTGATTTATGAAAAAGGTGAGTGGGAAGTTCTCTCTGTGTTTGGTGACATTTTGACAAATGGCGCATTGATCCAGGAAAGAGGAACTTAGTCATGGTCTCATTTCTGTGGTCACATGAGTTCCAGTGCAGAGTGAAAATCAATTTCTGACTTGGGGGGTGGCGTTTCCATCCCTGCCCTCAGCAGACAAAATCGGACAGACACCGGAAGGGGGTAATCCCTCCTGCATCATTCATCAAATTGCATCCTGGGAATAATTGACTTGGACATCACCATGGTAGAGTTTACATGGACTCGTGGATTGACATGAACATGGGCCGTCGCAGTCAGATCACCAAATTTACATGATGTCCTCCGGTCCATTTTTTACAAATGAAATCTTGCTTCTTGGGACCCGCTAAAGCTGTTGCTCTAAAGCTGTGCTATTATTATTGACACCGTGGATTTGCAGTATCTAGGAAATAATAATAGCACTATAATAAGACTTGTGATTTTAAGAGCAATTCAAAGTTTCCCATTATTCAGATTTAATGATTTGGCTTTAAAAGTAAGGCTCACAATAAAAGCAACATTTCTTGTGACAATTTGTAAATGAATGCAGATTAGTTAAAAGGGTATTTGTGAAAGCAATTTAGAAGAGTAATTTCTCACAGGCGGAGCAGTCAAAATACTATTACTGACTGTCAGACAATAGCAGCTCTTCTAAATTAAAATGGCTCATTAGAGGAAATTCAGCACTTTTTAAATGGACTCCATCGTCAGTAGATGGGTATCATTTCAATATAATGAACCGTTTCTGCTTGCCATCGTTTTGAATCGAGCGTCACTGTTTATGGACTAAAGTTATGGACTAAAAGCATAAATTGCAGTCTGGTTTGTGTGGATGTTGATAGGTTTTCAAATAAATAGTTGTCATTGTTGACCGTGTATGTATTATTCCAATATATCTGCAGCATTCTGAATTTACAGGGCATAAACACTGAATGACAGTCTGAAAGCAGTCAGCTGGCACCGGGGTTGTGAGCCAGAGTTTAAGAAAGTCGGCCTTGGAGGGATTATGCGGATGTTGATGTGTTTATCCATCTTGACTTTGGGTATTGGATATTATCTTCTTCTAAATCCTTTTATTGTAAACTTGGCACTTCTAATAAACCTACACAGACACGTTATGTGCTTCCATATTTTCTGCTGCCGACCCGACGTGACCTGACGGAGCAGGTGGTAGTAATGTATCGTCAGCCTGTGATGACAGATCCCGCCCTCTGACCCGTTTGGAGTCATTCCACAGAAATAGTCCAACATGTGGGGAAATGGTGTGATTCTGTTTCTTGCCCTGAGTTAGATAAGAAAGTCGATACCATCCTTCACATCTGTCCATTAAACGTGAAGCTGTGGTCAGTTTCTTGATCTTCAAATGGCTGAAAACAGGAGGAAGCAGAAATCTTACTGTCATATACAAGTAAGAATATCTGGAGTTTTGAAAGCACACCAGTGAGTTGCAATTCCATATCATTTGTCATGATGTTTTTTTGCTATTTGAGAGATTTTCTTTTTTTTTCGTCCCCTTTTCCCCTCAGTCGATGCTAATGTAAATGGCATTAGCTTCCCAGTGCAAATTGATACTTAAGTATAAATCAGTATCAATGTTCCAGTTTCAATAACTACTCACATATTCCAGAACTTTCAAAGACTGCTCATTGGTCAGCCAGTGAAAATGAATCTCTCCACCGCTGTGGGTGCTGGAAGAGGACCTCTACCTCTGCAGTGACTCATGGAACAGCAGGGATCTCTTTAAAGTGGCTACTACTTATACTGTAAACACGAGAATGAGCCAGGAATGACTTGCTCCACCCGCAGGCCTACGCAGATATGAAAACAGTCACTCTCCGGGACGCGTCTGACATTCTCAAACCTGTTTTTTGAAGAAAGAAAATAGCTTTAAAGTGCATCCTTAATTACAACAGCCTCAGGAGGTGGGCTACAGGCAGAGGAGGGGGGAAAACTTCAGACGCTCCAATATCGACGCGATGGGAGCTGCCCGGCGCACAAGTCCGGTGGCGATGCTCATCGACTTGCCCGTGGCACTCGGAGGGCAGCGGAGGGGGAGAAAACAGCATTGCTCATCTGTCCTCCTACAGACGTTTTTTTTTTTCTTTTCTTTTTTTCCAGCCAGTTTGTGAATTTAAGCAAACAAAGGTTCTGTAACCAGTGATCAAAGTCACCACGAGCATGTAGGCAGCTGCACTTTACTCACAGCACGGCAAAAATATTACAGCAACAACAAATCAAACAAATATGGGCCACACAGCGGGGTCAAATCAGGACGACTGCATCGCAGAGAAAAAAAAAGCATGTGCCAGGATATTGTGTTAGGCCGTGCACTATGTAATGGAGTGGTAACTTCTCAGAGTGTGCCGCCTCTCGCCCAGAGCTGGATGCATTTTCAGTAACTGCTGAGGTTTTAAATGAGCTGCAATGCTTTGTTCTGTGCTTTGTTTTCTGTGTGATCTCCTGTAACCTGCTGGATGGTCTCATCGGAATCCTTTACAGGCATCTTAAACAATGCAAATATACACTAAGAATAGCCCAAAGCAAATTGTTTGAACTGTGATGTGTATCTTTCTTAAAAGTGGATAAACATTAATGCAGTAAAATTGTGAAATGCATCTGATGTGAACACATTCATCCATCTTTGACACTGCTTCCAGTATAAGGTGGATCACTGGATCTAGAATAGGCTGACTGTGTGGGAAGGCGGGGTGTATCCTGGACACAGTCCACTGGAGGGCAACTCAAAAGAGGCAGTAACACACTGACGATCCCACCAATAGAAATTTTTAGAGTCACAAATCAACCCCTCTTGCTTTTTTTCGGACTGAGAGAGGACCCAACATATCCAAGGAAAATATGCAACATCTGCACAGAATGGCCTGCGGGCCCAGATTTGACCTTCTTGCTGTGAGATGAGAAGAAGCTGTAATACAAATGACTACAGCCGCATCAACATGAACGCAATGCATCAAACAGACATTATTTTTCAGGTGAATACACACTACACTGCTTAAATACTTGGCTTGAGTGCTTAAGGGAATTAACACAAATATCTGCTTCAAGTAGATTAAGCCAATACTCAGCACAGCTAAAGTATTGGAACTGGAGTAAAATCGAAGTCTCTATTCCTCTCCACCATGCCAGATTTTGGGGGTCTTTTGCAGCTGTCATAAAACCTAAAGTGACCAGTTATGTGGCTTCTTTATTCTTCTGACAGTGAGATATATTTCTCCTTTTGTCTGCACTTCCTCTCTTTTTGAACCTTCCTGCAGGATCTCTGACAGAAGAGCTGGATGTTTGTGATCTTCACCTTCACCCTTCAAGTTTTCAGCAGGTAGATCAACTTGATTTCTAATATCACAACTGATAAATACATATACACACATTTCTCTCTTACAATCTGTTAAACGAAACTAATAACAGAGCCAAAATATATAATTTTGGTTCTGCAGAGGTTTCTTCCAATAATATTTTTCCTCTCTGTTGCTTGTGGTTGCTTATGTGAGATGTTTTTTTTTTTTTTTTCTGTAAAAATGCTAGAGGATGGGCCCTTTGTAAATGGCACTAATTAAAACTGTATTTCAATCGCTATCCCTGAAAATAGTCTTAAACATAAAGTATGTTCCAGTTTATGCCACTTCAGCATAATTGCATCAACTCAAATAATTTATCTGCATATTCAAAGTTTCTAAACCCAACTACTCTTGACTGGAAACTAAATAATTTCTATTACAAGAACTTGTTTTTCCTCCTAGTCGAGTGGCAGATTTCCACAGTGTGACTGTGAAAACAGACTTATGTCCCTAAACATGAGTAATAAAAAAGTTTGCACACAAAGACCAGCACACACTTTTTTACTTATTCACAGTGACTCACAATGTTCTGCATATTTATCCAGAAAAATACAAACATACCAGCATCTGAAATCGATGAGGCAATTTCCACTGCGAAAGTTGAACTAGTGGATGTTGTGACTTTGGTTGAAAACATGATGAAGCCAAAAATTTGCATGATTTCTCTACATTACAATACATTTTATGCCGGTGATGCTAAGGTTTTACTGTTAAAAAAAGAGCTTTGAGTGCAAATTCATGACTTTTGTTTAATGTTATGTTTCTCTAATAATGAAGACTGAGGCTGCTCTTCCTCTGATTGACTGATTGAGTCCCGCGCCGATCATTTATGTGATTATTCATGTAATCACTTGAGAATTGCTGTTAAAGTTCACACCTACATTTTACATAAAGCAGAAGTACACTGTTTGATAATACTGCTTGCTTCTCTCACCCTTGTTATACTGCAAAGGATTTTTTTCTTTTAATGCTGCAAAATCTCTGTTGAATACAGTTGACGGCTGATATTTACTCACATAAGTCGCATTTGTTCCTTCGGTGCAACGAACAAATCCAGAAATGACTCTGGAGGGGGGGCCACGGTGGATTCTTCAGCCTACCACTACAAATGCACATTTCATCTGCCACAAAGAACCCCGGGCTCATGGTTCCCTGCCAACTTCTAACTCCTGCATAGAAAAGCAAACACATTCAGATCCCCATAGAAAAGTCCCTGCAGTAAAGTCAACAGGCACATATCATACATCCAGCGGCGGCTAATTCTCACGGTGTGGACTTCATTTCACACCTCTAAATACTCTTACGGCTTTTTGTAGGTTGAGTTTGCACTGGCGGACCTTAAACTGCCGAACAGAAGCAGCTGCTCGCTCTGCCACGAGCCTGTCCTCCTCCTCCTCCCAGACACCAGCTTTAAGGTAAAGCCGGCTGTGGGTTTCTTCCCAACATTAATTTTTCTTTCCGCTGTTTGGTTTTTCTCGTGCTCACAGTGCCCGTTTGTTTGTATATTCACTTCAACTCACTGGGCTGAATGATTTGTCAGAAAACTCTACACCAACAAGCTTTTGTTGAGCTGCTTCTCAAATAAAAAAAAAAAAATATTGGTTGGACTATGCTTACAGAGCGCGACATCAGATACTTTTGACATTGCAGGTAATACAATACAACTGCTCAACATTGCCATGACGATGCCATTTCGGCCACAACTTGATTGAGACCATGTAGGGCTGCACTTTGTAAACAGGTCTTGACAAAGAGCAAACCATCCCACCGCTGTGTGGTGGAGGGACTGCTTTGCATTTCCTTTCATTCTCTTAATTAATATTCTTCTGAAAATTCCATTCGCGCAACAGCAACACCCGTTCTCCGTCCCGCTCATTAAAAAGTTGCGTGCATGTTGCCATGGCGAGGCCCGATAACAGATTCATTGTTGCGGTATTGCTGTGTTAATGTTCCTGACGAGAGCTTCACAGGCCTGCCGGCCGCTTTAAACCCCATTAGCTGTGCAGAATGGGTGGAACTGCAGTCACGGAACACTTGATACAGTGGGAGGTGTGAAATAATACAACACAAAGGTTCGCCATGTATGCATGTTCGTTTCAAAGCTGATTTACAACATGAGGAGAGACGAGAGCCTATGTATGAAAGCAAACGGCGGGTTTTACAGTGGTCTGCCTTCTCTTCTGCTGGCAGTAAAGCACGGACTTGGACAACAAGCGCGGCCAGAAATTGGCCCAGTTGGGCCTTTGCCCAGTTATAATTTCCTGACTGCTATTTCTCACCCAGTGACGCTGTTATCTTTTCTCTGCAATCAGCCCACTCTCTACTTTCTTACGTCTTTTCAACACATCAGCTTGTGTGCCAGCGCATGGTTAGTCAGAGCATAGTGTGGTACATTTGAGGGGGCTGTTACTTTGAATTACAAAGCAAAGAATAGCATCACTTTCTCATTAGTTGCAAACGACAAATCTGTTTTAACATGGATTGTGGCACTCTTGGGGAATAAAATGTGGGATTTTAAAGCTGTGACATGAATATACAGTAATAGTGACAGGTCAACAGTCATATCGACAGCCGTTTATAATCCATAACCCAATACCCACCTCGTCATTGTTAGCATTAGGAGGATGTTGAAAATACATCACCTGTAATTTAACAATGTTTTAAATATTGCATTTTGCAATATTTCACATGCTTGTGCGGTCGAACTAATGTGCCGCTGCTGCATCGATCCCAACCACGTTCCATGCGTCAACAGGGTGATACCAATTCAGGCTCAAGTGACGATCAGACGATCAGTCACATTCAAACGTTTGCTCTCACACCTGCGGCAGCAGTGTTGACAGACCTGCTGCAGGTATTCGCCCTGCACTGGGATTGTTGTGGAGTTTCATGTCTTGCCTGTGGACAGGTGGAGTTGGGCATTGCCAACATAGGGATCGGAGGATGAATCACAGCCGCCCACGCACAGATAGTGAATAATGAAAAAAAGACTTCAGTGAAACACTTTCACTGCTTCACATGATCAGTCACATTCAGACTGTTACAATGCAAGGCGCTCACACATGGCGAGGAAACCCTTTGTGCTTCATATTCTGTGCAACGATAGATGACGAGGACGAGGATCAAACCACTAATATTCCTGCTTCATCACCTCAGTCACAGCCACCCTTAAATGTCACGATGACGCAACCAAAGATAAAAGGTTTTTGGCACCAAAGAAATACGTCAAAGAGTTCAGCTTTAT